>NC_092397.1:1553643-1793891 GCF_030028105.1 Mobula birostris | reverse complement strand
TATCTTACAGACACACTAGAAAGAATAACATCTATCTCAATTGCTTCATTCGTAACATAAAAGAAAAATCCCTTACACAAATACAGAATAACTTGGCCTCCACAGCCATCTGTGGCAACAGATTCACCTCCTTCAGCCTCAAGAAATTCCTCCTCATCTCTGTTCTGAAGGCACTCCGACTCTCCGGAAATGTCTCATACCAGAAGACATCCAAGGGGCTATTTAAAGGAGATGTGTGTGTGGGGGGTGGGGGTGAGTTTTTTTTACACAGAGCGGTAAGTGTTTGGAATGAGCTGCCAGGGGTGGGGGGTGGAGGAAGATACAATAGAGGTGTTTGAGAGACTGTTAGACAGACACATGAATGTGCAGGGAATGATGGGAGGTTGACCGTGAGCAGGGTGTGGAGAGAGGTTGACCGTGAGCAGGGTGTGGAGGGAGGTTGAGCGTGAGCAGGGTGTGGAGAGAGGTGGACCGTGAGCAGGGTGTGGAGGGTGATTGACCGTGAGCAGGTGTGGAGGGAGGTTGACCGTGAAGCAGGGTGTGGAGAGAGGTTGACCGTGAGCAGGGGTGTGGAGGGAGGTTGAGCGTGAGCAGGGTGTGGAGGGAGGTTGACCGTGAGCAGGGTGTGGAGGGTGATTGACCGTGAGCAGGGTGTGGAGAGAGGTTGACCGTGAGCAGGGTGTGGAGGGAGGTTGAGCGTGAGCAGGGTG
Source organism: Mobula birostris (assembly GCF_030028105.1). Lineage (NCBI taxonomy): Eukaryota > Metazoa > Chordata > Chondrichthyes > Myliobatiformes > Myliobatidae > Mobula > Mobula birostris. The sequence goes on along the minus strand of NC_092397.1, from coordinate 1,793,181 downwards.
TGGAGGGTGATTGACCGTGAGCAGGGTGTGGAGGGTGACTGACCGTGAGCAGGGTGTGGAGAGAGGTGGACCGTGAGCAGGGTGTGGAGGGAGGTGGACCGTGAGCAGGGTGTGGAGGGTGATTGACCGTGAGCAGGGTGTGGAGGGTGATTGACCGTGAGCAGGGTGTGGAGGGTGATTGAGCGTGAGCAGGGTGTGTGGAGAGAGGTTGAGCGTGAGCAGGGTGTGGAGAGAGGTTGACCGTGAGCAGGGTGTGGAGGGAGGTTGAGCGTGAGCAGGGTGTGGAGGGAGGTTGACCGTGAGCAGGGTGTGGAGGGAGGTGGACCCTGAGCAGGGTGTGGAGGGAGGTTGACCGTGAGCAGGGTGTGGAGGGTGATTGACCGTGAGCAGGGTGTGGAGAGAGGTTGACCGTGAGCAGGGTGTGGAGGGAGGGTTGACCGTGAGCAGGGTGTGGAGGCAGGTTGACCGTGAGCAGGGTGTGGAGAGAGGTGGACCGTGAGCAGGGTGTGGAGGGAGGTTGACCGTGAGCAGGGTGTGGAGGGAGGTTGAGCGTGAGCAGGGTGTGGAGGGAGGTTGAGCGTGAGCAGGGTGTGGAGGGAGGTTGACAGTGAGCAGGGTGTGGAGGAGGTTGAGCGTGAGCAGGGTGTGGAGGGAGGTTGAGCGGTGAGGCAGGGTGTGGAGGGAGGTTGAGCGTGAGCAGGGTGTGGAGAGAGGTGGACCGTGAGCAGGGTGTGGAGGGAGGTTGAGCGTGAGCAGGGTGTGGAGGGAGGTTGACCGTGAGCAGGGTGTGGAGAGAGGTTGACCGTGAGCAGGGGTGTGGAGGGAGGTTGACCGTGAGCAGCGTGTGGAGGGAGGTTGAGCGTGAGCAGGGTGTGGAGGGAGGTTGACCGTGAGCAGGGGTGTGGAGGGGTGATTGACCGTGAGCAGGGTGTGGAGAGAGGTGGACCGTGAGCAGGGTGTGGAGGGAGGTGGACCGTGAGCAGGGTGTGAGGGTGATTGACCGTGAGCAGGGTGTGGAGGGTGATTGACCGTGAGCAGGGTGTGGAGGGAGGTTGAGCGTCAGCAGGGTGTGGAGGGAGGTTGAGCGTGAGCAGGGTGTGGAGGGAGGTTGACCGTGAGCAGGGTGTGGAGGGAGGTGGACCGTGAGCAGGGTGTGGAGGGAGGTTGAGCGTGAGCAGGGTGTGGAGGGAGGTTGACCGTGAGCAGGGTGTGGAGAGAGGTTGACCGTGAGCAGGGGTGTGGAGAGAGATTGAGCGTGAGCAGGGTGTGGAGGGTGATTGACCGTGAGCAGGGTGTGGAGGGAGGTTGAGTGTGAGCAGGGTGTGGAGGGAGGTTGACCGTGAGCAGGGTGTGGAGAGAGGTTGACCGTGAGCAGGGTGTGGAGGGAGGTCGAGCGTGAGCAGGGTGTGGAGGGAGGTCGAGCGTGAGCAGGGTGTGGAGAGAGGTCGACCGTGAGCAGGGTGTGGAGGGAGGTCGACCGTGAGCAGGGTGTGGAGGGAGGCTCGAGCGTGGAGCAGGGTGTGGAGAGAGGTCGAGCGTGAGCAGGGTGTGGAGAGAGGTTGAGCGTGAGCAGGGTGTGGAGAGAGGTTGAGCGTGAGCAGGGTGTGGAGGGTGATTGACCGTGAGCAGGGTGTGGAGGGAGGTTGAGCGTGAGCAGGGTGTGGAGGGAGGTTGAGCGTGAGCAGGGTGTGGAGGGAGGTTGACCGTGAGCAGGGTGTGGAGGGAGGTGGACCGTGAGCAGGGTGTGGAGGGAGGTTGAGCGTGAGCAGGGTGTGGAGAGAGGTTGACCGTGAGCAGGGTGTGGAGAGAGGTCGAGCGTGAGCAGGGTGTGGAGAGAGGTCGAGCGTGAGCAGGGTGTGGAGAGAGGTTGAGCGTGAGCAGGGTGTGGAGAGAGGTTGAGCGTGAGCAGGGTGTGGAGGTGATTGACCGTGAGCAGGGTGTGAGGAGGTTGAGCGTGAGCAGGGTGTGGAGGGAGGTTGAGCGTGAGCAGGGTGTGGAGGGAGGTTGACCGTGAGCAGGGGGTGTGGAGGGAGGTGGACCGTGAGCAGGGTGTGGAGGGAGGTTGAGCGTGAGCAGGGTGTGGAGAGAGGTTGACCTGTGAGCAGGGTGTGGAGAGAGGTTGAGCGTGAGCAGGGTGTGGAGGGTGATTGACCGTGAGCAGGGTGTGGAGGGAGGTTGAGTGTGAGCAGGGTGTGGAGGGAGGTTGACCGTGAGCAGGGTGTGGAGAGAGGTTGACCGTGAGCAGGGTGTGGAGGGAGGTTGAGCGTGAGCAGGGTGTGGAGGGAGGTTGAGCGTGAGCAGGGTGTGGAGAGAGGTCGACCGTGAGCAGGGTGTGGAGGGAGGTCGACCGTGAGCAGGGTGTGGAGGGAGGTCGAGCGTGAGCAGGGTGTGGAGAGAGGTCGAGCGTGAGCAGGGTGTGGAGAGAGGTTGAGCGTGAGCAGGGTGTGGAGGGTGATTGACCGTGAGCAGGGTGTGGAGAGAGGTGGACCGTGAGCAGGGTTTGGAGGGAGGTTGACCGTGAGCAGGGTTTGGAGGGTGATTGACCGTGAGCAGGGTGTGGAGAGAGGTTGACCGTGAGCAGGGTGTGGAGGGAGATTGACCGTGAGCAGGGTGTGTAGGGAGGTTGAGCGTGAGCAGGGTGTGGAGAGAGGTGGACCGTGAGCAGGGTGTGGAGAGAGGTTGACCGTGAGCAGGGTGTGGAGGGAGGTTGAGCGTGAGCAGGGTGTGGAGGGAGGTTGACCGTGAGCAGGGTGTGGAGGAGGTTGAGCGTGAGCAGGGTGTGGACGGTGATTGACCCTGAGCAGGGTGTGGAGAGAGGTTGACCGTGAGCAGGGTGTGGAGGGAGGTTGACCGTGAGCAGGGTGTGGAGGGTGATTGACCGTGAGCAGGGTGTGGAGGGAGGTTGAGCGTGAGCAGGGTGTGGAGGGAGGTTGAGCGTGAGCAGGGTGTGGAGGGTGATTGACCGTGAGCAGGGTGTGGAGGGAGGTTGACCGTGAGCAGGGTGTGGAGAGAGGTTGATCGTGAGCAGGGTGTGTGGAGAGAGGTGGACCGTGAGCAGGGTGTGGAGGGAGGTTGAGCGTGAGCAGGGTGTGGAGGGAGGTTGAGCGTGAGCAGGGTGTGGAGGGTGATTGACCGTGAGCAGGGGTGTGGAGGGAGGTTGACCGTGAGCAGGGTGTGGAGGGTGATTGACAGTGAGCAGGGTGTGGAGGGTGATTGACCGTGAGCAGGGTGTGGAGAGAGGTTGACCGTGAGCAGGGTGTGGAGGGAGGTTGAGCGTGAGCAGGGGTGTGGAGGGTGATTGACCGTGAGCAGGGTGTGGAGGGTGATTGAGCGTGAGCAGAGTGTGGAGAGAGGTTGAGCGTGAGCAGGGTGTGGAGAGAGGTTGACCGTGAGCAGGGTGTGGAGGGAGGTTGACCGTGAGCAGGGTGTGGAGGGAGGTTGAGCGTGAGCAGGGTGTGGAGGGAGGTTCACCGTGAGCAGGGTGTGGAGGGAGGTTGAGCGTGAGCAGGGTGTGGAGGGTGATTGACCGTGAGCAGGGTGTGGAGAGAGGTTGACAGTGAGCAGGGTGTGGAGGGAGGTTGACCGTGAGCAGGGTGTGGAGGGAGGTTGACCGTGAGCAGGGTGTGGAGGGAGGTTGAGCGTGAGCAGGGTGTGGAGGGTGATTGACCGTGAGCAGGGTGTGGAGGGTGATTGACCGTGAGCAGGATGTGGAGGGAGGTTGAGCGTGAGCAGGGTGTGGAGGGTGATTGACCCTGAGCAGGGTGTGGAGGGTGATTGACCGTGAGCAGGGTGTGGAGGGAGGTTGACCGTGAGCAGGGTGTGGAGGGTGATTGACAGTGAGCAGGGTGTGGAGAGAGGTTGACCGTGAGCAGGGTGTGGAGAGAGGGTTGACCGTGAGCAGGGTGTGGAGGGAGGTTGAGCGTGAGCAGGGTGTGGAGGGAGGTTGACCGTGAGCAGGGTGTGGAGGGTGATTGACCGTGAGCAGGGTGTGGAGGGTGATTGACCGTGAGCAGGGTGTGGAGGGAGGTTGAGCGTGAGCAGGGGTGTGGAGGGAGGTTGAGCGTGAGCAGGGTGTGGAGGGTGATTGACCGTGAGCAGGGTGTGGAGGGGAGGTTGACAGTGAGCAGGGTGTGGAGAGAGGTGGACCGTGAGCAGGGTGTGGAGGGTGATTGACCGTGAGCAGGGTGTGGAGGGTGATTGACCGTGAGCAGGGTGTGGAGAGAGGTTGACCGTGAGCAGGGTGTGGAGGGTGATTGACCGTGAGCAGGGTGTGGAGAGAGACTGACCGTGTGCCAGGGGAGAGGATTTAGTTTAATTCGCCGTGCTGTTCAATACAGACACGATCGGCCGGAGATTCTGACCTGGTGCTGATCCATTCCATGTAAATGCTGAGGTAACTTGGTCATTAAGGCAGTGTTGTCGGGGAGATGGAGTTTTCCACATGAAACCATCCGGTGCAGGATGAGGATGGAATTTCTCAGAGTGGTAGAATACAGAAACAGGCCATGTTGGCCTCTCTGCCACTGACACCAATCCCATTTGCCAGCGTTTTATACCTTGGGGTGTCACGGGACCACAACGCTATCACAGTTCAGCGTGACGGATTTCGGAGATAAATTCTGCCGTCCTCTGTAAGAAAGCTTGTACGTCCCTTCCTGTCTACTCACGAGTTTCCTCCCACAGTCCAAAGGTGTACCTACCGGTTAGGAGGTTGTAAATTGCCCCCGATAAGGCTAGGGTGCTGATATTAAATGTAAGTATTTATTTTATTTAGAGATACAACAGGGTAACAGGCCCACCCACTCGAACGGGCCCGCAGCCTCCTGTTACACTCGCGTTTTTTACTCACTGCCCATCAGGCCACTGGCGTATCCTCCATCTCGGTCTGTCCTCGGACACTCAGCCGCAGAAGGATTCGTTACTGCTGTTTCCGTAACAGATTTGTTCAACCAGTCAGGGTCGTCAGTCTTCAGCTGAACCTGGAGGGACTGGTGGACCACGCTAAGTCTGGCCTCTACCCTTTGACCCTGTTTGGCATGGGTGAGCCTACGGAGACCAGAAGCATAAAGTCCTGACTCCAGCCAAAGTAGCTCTCTGGGTTATTAGGGCACGAAAGCCTCAAAGCCCCCGTCTTCTCGGAGGATTGCACCCATGTGACGACATTAAAACAGGCAGGGTTCTGGGAGGTGCAGCTCGAAGGGTCAGAAGGGTATGTTTCAGTCTGCATCTATAATAAAAAAACAAATTTTTAAAATTTAAATGTCTCTTAAAAAGAGTGACCGTGTATGATCCATCATCTCCGACAACCCTCCTCTTAAAAACAGTGACCGTGTCTGATCATCATCTCCTCAGACAGCCCTCCTCTCAAAAGCGGTAACCGTATCTGATCATCATCTCTGACAACCCTCCTCTTAGAAACAGTGACCGTGTCTGATTCACCGTCTCCTCTGCAGTCTGCCCACATTGAAATGAATCTCAGGGCTGTATATGGAGAGGTATGCATTATGATAATAAAATTTACTTTGAACTTTGAAACCTCTTACCTCTCACTTCCATCCACACCTTTTTAATAGCTGCACCTTGGGGAGAATATTTTCCAGTATCTACTCTTCATGTTTGGGGGAAAAAAACTTTACATCAAAATTTCTAACCTCTTCCCCTCACCCGCCTCACCCGGAACCTGCAGCCTCCTGTATTTGACTTTTCTACCCTCAATACCAGGTGGCCGGTGGAGATACATCTCTGCCAAAGGAGGTGTAAGTCTCTCCTACCCTCCGCCAGCCTGCGCGCCACCCTTGGGGAAGATGTAGCACCTGCTTAGCCTCCGATCAGGGTCACGCGAAGACATGGAAGCAGTTGGCGGATGGTTGTACGATTAGACGGTGCACATCACAAGTCCTGGTTATGTGACCACTGACTTCAGGCAGACAGTCTCTGAAGAGTATTGATAATGGCTGGGGTCACCCATCTTGTAAAGGCACTGCCCAGAAGAAGACAATGGCAAACCATTTCTGTAGAAAAATTTGCCAAGGACAATCATGATCGAGAAAGACCACGATCGCCCGCATCCTAGACACGCCACATAATGATGATATGATATGACATGACACATAACAAACAACTCTGACTGACTGCTGTACCGCTGCCTCTCATAATCCTAGGAACCTTATCTAACCTCTCCCCACCTCCGCCTCATTCTCCCCAGGGAAAACCAGCCAGTCTGTCCAATCTCTCCCCACGACTGATCGCTTTCAACCCAGGCAACATCGTGCTGAATCTCCCCTGCACACAATCTTCCTCCGAAGTGACCTGGTGTTTGAGACCCCCACCACCCAGGCCAGGCTCTCTTCTCGCTGCTGCCATCAGGAAGGAGGTATAGGAGCCTCAGGACTCACACCACCAGGTTCAGGAACAGTTATTACCCCTCAACCATCAGGAAGGAGGTACAGGAGCCTCAGGTCCCACACCACCAGGTTCAGGAACAGTTATTACCCCTCAACCATCAGGAAGGAGGTACAGGAGCCTCAGGTCCCACACCACCAGGTTCAGGAACAGTTATTACCCCTCAACCATCAGGAAGGAGGTACAGGAGCCTCAGGTCCCACACCACCAGGTTCAGGAACAGTTATTACCCCTCAACCATCAGGCTCCTGAACCAGAGGAGATAACTTCACTCGTCCCCATCACTGAACTGTTCCCACAACCTATGGACTCACTTTCAAGGACTCTTCATCTCATGTTCTCAATATTTATTGTTTATTTATTTATTATTATTATTACTTCTATCTGCGTAGTTTCTGCACTCTGGTTGAACGCCCTAGGGTGGTCTTTCTGTTATGGTTATTATTGTATAGATTTATTGACTATGCCCACAAGAAGTGAATCTCAGGGTTGTGTATGGTCACATACATGTACTTTGATAATAAAATTTACTTTGAAATTTAAGATGATAAGAGGCATTGACAGTGTGGACAGGCAGAGGCTTTTTCCCAGGGTGGAAATGGTTAATCCGAGGGGGCATGATTTTAATGTGATTGGAGGGAAGTATTACCGGGGTCAGAATGTCAGAGGTAGGTTTATCACACTCAGAGTGGTGGGTGTGTGGAACACCCTGTCAAGGGTGGTGGGAGAGGCAGATACATTAGGGACACTTAAGAGACTCTTGGATAGGCACAGGGATGATAGAAAAATGGAGGGTTACGTGGGAAGGAAGGGTTAAATTGAACTTGGAGTAGGGTAAAAGGTCAGCACAACATAGTGGGCTGAAGGGCCTGTACTGTTCTGTGTTCTACAGGATGGTGACCAGACATGTGCTCCCAGTGAGGGCTGAACTGGTGATTTGTAACGTTCAGCTTCCTTCAGGGCTGTTGAGGATTGAAGTTAAACTGAAGCACTTGAGAGTCTGCAGATGCTGGAAATCCAGAGAAACACAGACACAGAGAGACACACACACACACGCACAAACTCAGCCGGTCAGGCAGCATCTATGGAGAGGAATCAACAGCCGATGTTTCAGGCCGAGACCCTTCATTTGGGTTCAGTGAAAGGTCTCGGCCTGAATCTTGGGCAATTAAAGCAGACGGCAGTCTGGGCGGGGGGAGCGGAGAGTCTGAACAAGAGGGTCAGCGAAGGGGTGGGGGTCGGGAGAGTGCTGAAGGGGGTAAGGGGGGATGCTGGGGATGGGAATGACCAGTTCACTGCCTAAAGTTGGTGGCCTGATGGTGCTGGGATTCAGAGTCAGGTTTAATATCACCGGCATATGTCATGAAATTTGTTGTCCTTGCAACAGCAATACAATGCAATACAGAATAACAGAAAAAAAGCCTGTGAGTTACAGTAAATATATAACATAATTAAATAGGTAGCACAAAAATAGGAATTAAAAAGCAGTGAGGTCGTGTTCATGGGTTCCATTCAGAAATCGGACGGCGGAGGGGAAGAAGCTGTTCCTGAATCACTGAGTGTGTGTCTTCAGGCTCCTGTACCTCCTCCCTGATGGTAGCAATGAGAAGAGGGCATGTCCTGGGTGATGGGGGTCCTTAATGATGGATGTCACCTTTCTGAGGCATCGCTCCTTGAAGATGTCCTGGATACTACGGAGGCCGGTGCCCATGATGGAGCTGACTGAGTCTACAACTCTCTGCAGCTTACTTCGACCCTGTGCAGTAGCTCCCCACACACACGCACACACACCCACACACACGTACCAGACAGTGACACAGCCAGTCAGAATGCTCTTCACGGTACGTCTGTAGCAGTCTGCGAGTGTTTTTGGTGACAAACCAAATCTCCCAAACTGCTAACGAAACATAGCCAGTGTCGTGCCTTGATCTGGGACTGATCCGTGATGCCCCGGTTCCTGGGGACGGTGTGGCTGGCTGTGGATTCAGGTGGGTTTATCATCATACTCACCGGCATGAAGCCGTGGTTACCATATGCACAGCGACCAGTGTAACTCAGAGTAGCACAAAGTTCTGAGGCTGCCCCTCCGCCACCAGATTTCAGAACGTCACCTCATGATTCTAATCTTTTTAAAAATGTATTTCTTTCTGCCTGCACTGTACTGCTGCTGCAGAACAACGCTTTTCACGACTGAGGGTGGTTGTAGAGGGAACAGATTCTGCCTGGAGTTTGGTGTTCCGCAGGGGTCTGCTCCGGGACCCCAGCTCTTTGTGATTTTTAGAATATACTTTGGTGAGGAACTGGAGGACTGGGTTAGTAAGTCTGCAGATGGCATGAAGGTGGAGCTGTGGATGGGGCAGAAGGTCATCATAGGTTACGTCGGCACATTGATGGGATGCAGAGTTGGGCTGAGAAGCGGCAGATGGAGTTCAATCCGGAAAAGTGTGAAGTGATTCCCTTTGGAAAGTCAAACGAAGGGTTAATGACCGGATTCTTGGCAGTGTGGAGGAACAGCGGGATCTTGGGGTTCATGTCTGTAGAATCCTCAAAGTTGCCGCACTTGTTGATCGGGTGGTTAAGAAGGTGTTTGGTGTGTTGGCCTTCATTAGTCGGGGGATTGAGTTCAAGAGTTGTGAGGTAATGTTACAGCTCTATAAAACCCTGCTCAGACCACACTGGGAGTATTGTGTTCAGTTCTGGTTGCCTCACTACAGGAAGGATGTGGAAGCTTTAGAGAGGGTGCAGAGGAGATTTACCAGGATGCTGCCTGGATTACAGAGCATGTTTTATGAGGATAGGTTGAGCGAGTTAGGTCTTCTATCTCTGGAGTGGAGGAAGACTTGCAGAGATGTACAAGAGTCAGGTGGAGGAAGACTTGCAGAGACGTACAAGAGTCAGGGTTAGGTCTTGATAAGAGATGTTGATGCCCTGTAACTTTGCCCTGTAACTCATAAACAGTGCAGACAGGAAAATTAAATAAGGACAAAGTAAGAATGATTTCTTGGGGAGTGTGACACTGCAGCAAAGGGGAAAGCAGGAGTGGTTTTCGACTCTGCTCCCCATACAGGCACACCCTGCTCATCTCACCGGGTTGGATAGTACAGCCCCACCCTCAGGGAACCCACCCCACACTACCCTGGATCCATTAACTAATTTAGAGATACAGCGTGGAATGGGTGCTTTGAGCCACACCACCTGCCTGCCCACCTATTTAAACCTAGACTAATCACGGGACACTTTACAGCGACCAATTAGCCTACTAACCGGTACGTCTTCGGACTGTGGGTGGAAACCAGGGGCACCCGGAGGAAACCCACGTGCACAAGGGATGGAACGTACAAAATTTCTTACAGAGGACACCGGAATTGAACTCTGACCTCCGATAGCGTTGCACTGACCGCGCCCCACCCCGGCCTCGAACCCTCCTTGAATTAAATCCGGAGCAATGCCCTGAACAGCACGCTCATGAGGGTCTAGGCTTTTATTTCCCCCTCTGTAAATGCTGCCTGACTTGCTGAGTTCTTCCAGCATCTTGTGTGTGTGTTGCTTTGGATTTCCAGCTTCTGCAGACTCCCCTGTATCTCTGAACACCGACCGGCACCAAGAGGGAGAGCTCGGGCATTTCAATTCCCTCCTTAAGTGGAATTGAATGGTCGGGATTGATTGGTCGTGTGAGAATGTACTTGCTGAAGGAAAAGCTTTCTGGACAATAGCTTTGAGTGGTTTTGTGTTAGTTGGAACTGGTTTCTCATCGTAACCTGTACGGTGATGCAGAGAAAAGCGGTTGTCTGCGTGCTGTCCATTCAGATTGTTCAAAGTAAATTTATTATCAAAGTGCATGGATGCCACCGTGAGATTCATCTTTGTTGGGGCATTCACAGTAAATACCAAAAAACCCCAAAAATAAAGCATAATAATAATAAGAAAAAAAGCAATAAATATCAAGAACATAAGAGAAAGAGTCCTTGAAAGTGAGTCCAGAGGTTGTGGGAACAGTTCAATGAAGTTACCCCTGATGGTTGAGGGGTAGTAATTGTTCCTGAACCTGGCGATGTGGGTCCTGTATCTTCTACCTGTTGGCAGCAGTGAGAAGAGAGCATGTCCTGGGTGGTGGGGGTCCCTGATGATGGATGCTGTTTTCCTCAGTCATGGGGAGGGTCTTACCCGTGATGGACTGGGCCGTATCCACTACTTCTGGTAGGAATCTCCATTCAAGGGGCGTCGGTGTTTCCATACCAGGCTGTGATGCAGCCAGTCAATATACGCTCTATTACACGTCAGTAAAAGTTTGTCAGAGTTTTAGAGGGCCTGCCAAACCTTCTCAAACTTCTAAGAAGGTAGAGGTGCTGCCATACTTTCTTTGTAATGACACTTACGTGCTGGACCTTGGACGGGTCGTCTGAAATGGTAACGCTGAGGTATTGAAAGTCGCTGACCCTGTCCACCTCTGATCCTCCGATGAGCACTGGCCCGTGGGCCTCTGGTTTCCTGCTCTCCTAGACGATACTCAGCTCCTTGGCCTTGCTGACACTGAGTGAGGGGTAAACGGTAGACCTGATGCAAGAAGCTCGATTCTGGCTTCCTCGCCCGTCCTCTCCAGTCCCGACGAAGGGTCTCTGCCTAAAGCATCGCCTGTTTATTTCCCACCAGCCATAGACCAGCCGTGTTCCTCTGGTACTTAGTGCATGTTGCCCTTTCCAAGGCCTTCCTGCATGATTCTAACCCGCTAGCTGTTGGGAACACTGTCCATGTCTGACCACCGCGTCCATTATTTGGAGGACTGTGTGCAGCTCTGGTTTCCCTGGCATAGGGAGGATGCCATTAACCTGGAAAGAGTGCAGAGAGTCGCACTCGGTGGTAGGGACCTGCTGTACCTAATAAAGTGGACACTGAGTGTATGACTGTGATCTTCTGCCGATGTAGTCCATTCATTTCAAAGTTTACCGTGTTGTGCAGTCAGAGATGCTCTTCTGCACACCACTGTTGTAACGTGTGGTTATTTGAGTTACTGTCACCTTCTTGTCAGCTTGACCCAGTCTGGCCATTCTCCTCTGACCTCTCTCATTAACAAGGTGTTTTCACCCACAGAGCTGCTGCTCACTGGGTGTTTTTTTTTGTTTCTCGCACCATTCTCTGTAAACTCTGGAGACAGTTGTGCATGAAAATCCCAGGAGATCAGCAGTTTCTGAGATACTCAAACCACCCCTTCTGGCACCAACAATCATTCCACGGTCAAAGTCATTTCTTCCCCATTCTGATGTTTGATCTGAACAACAGCTGAACCTCTTGACCACGTCTGCATGCTCTTAGACAGGAGTTGCTGCCACGTGATTGGTTGATTAGATATTTGCATTAGCGAGCAGGTGGCCACTGAGTGTAATATATTCGCAGAACTCGAGGACCCGAGTAGCAGCGGGAGGCTGAACAGGCTTGGACTGTAAACACTGGAGCAGAGCGTGACCTTGCAGAGTTTGTGTAAAATTGTCAGGGGCACAGACAGCATCTATCTCACTCCTGTACGTCTCCTCGTCACCATCTGAGACCAAACCCCTTTTTAAAATGTTTGTATCAGAATTGGGTTTTATCACCGGCACCTGTTGTGAAACTTGTTGTCTTTGTGGGAGCGGTACAATACAATTCATAATAATATAGGCATCAGTAAGTTTCATGAGACCATGGATTTGCGCCTTGGAAGGTTTCCATAATAATATATTACAATAAATATATATATATAAACATTAAATTAAATATGTAATACAAAAAGAGGTATTGCACATGGATTCAATGTCCATTCAGAAATCGGACGGCAGAGGGGAAGAGGCTGTTCCTGAATCATTGAGTGTGTGTCTCCAGGCTCCTGTCCCTCCTCCCTGATGGTAGCAATGAGAAGAGGGCACGTCCTGGGTGATGGGGGTCAGTAATGATGGACGCTGCCTTTTTGAGGCATTGCTCCTTGAAGACGTCCTGGATACTACAGAGGCCAGTGCCCATGATGGAGCTGACTGAGTTTACAACCCCCTGCAGCTTACTTCGACCCTGTGCAGTAGCCCCCCACCCCCCCCACACCAGACGGTGATGCAGCCAGTCAGAATGCTCCCCACGATCCATCTGTAGAAACTTGAGTTGTTAATGAGTCGACAGAACCAATGCAGAGTTAAATCGTAATGTCTTTAATTAATTCTGAAAGGAATGATTTTCAATCTTGTTTCCAAATGACTTGGAGTTTGCAGAAGGTCGGAGGTACCTTGCTCAGTTGAGGGCGGTTACTGTCCGAGATGTTGCTGCGATGGAAGAGGTACAAAACACAATTCTTCCAGCCTGACTGCAAGGCTGGGTGATGTCCTTGGGCATGATGCCCCAATGAGGCCACTCTCAGGCTGGAGGAGAAACCCCTGTATCCCATCTGAGTATCTCCAATCTGAAGGCCGCGTGGTCCCCTGCCTTCCTTTGTCCTCTTCTATTCCCCAGTATGGGCTCTTACCTCTTCTTCTCACCAGGGTCCCCTTCCCCTTCCCCTTCTCCCGTGGTCCACTCTCCCATCAGATTCCCTCTTCTCCAGACTTCACTTCTTCTAGCTATCACCTCCCAGCGTCTTACTTCATCCCCGCTTCCCTCCCTCACCTGGTCTCACCTATCAACTCCCAGTGTCTCACTCCATCCCCCCTCTCCCCCACCCACCTACCCCCTCACCTGGTCTCACCTATCACCTCCCAGTGTCTCACTTCATCCCCCCTCTCCACCACCCACCCACCTTCCCCCTCACCTGGTCTCACCTATCACCTCCCAGTGTGTCACTTCATCCCTCCTCTCCCCCACCCACCCACCTTCCCCCTCACCTGGTCTCACCTATCACCTACCAGTGTCTCACTTCATCCCTCCTCTCCCCCACCCACCCACCTTCCCCTCACCTGGTCTCACCTATCACCTCCCAGTGTCTCACTTCATCCCTCCTCTCCACCACCCACCCACCTTCCCCCTCACCTGGTCTCACCTATCACCTCCCAGTGTCTGACTTCATCCCCCCTCTCCCCCACCCACCCACCTTCCCCTTCACCTGGTCTCACCTATCACCTCCCAGTGTCTCACTTCATCCCCCCTCGCCCCCACCCACCCACCTTCCCCCTCACCTGTCTCACCCATCACCTCCCAGTGTCTCACTTCATCCCCCCTCTCCCCCACCCACCCACCTTCCCCCTCACCTGGTCTCACTGTTCAGCTTCTACCTTGCCCTCTTTTCCCCTCCTGCACCACCTCGTTCTGGCGTCTTCGCCTCTGCCTTTCAATTGCCGATGAAGGTCCTGCCCAGGAAAAGAGAGTTTATTTCTCTGCACGCTTGCTGCTGAGTTGTGTGCAGAGTTTATATGTCCTTTGGTCGGCTTGGCAACAAATCCCGTCGCAGTCCATGGGGTCTTGGTGTATGCAAGCCTGGTGAGTTGGCAGTGACAACAAGGACCCAAAACAGTTATTGTGATGAGCTGCCAATAACGGCGAGGATCGGAAGGGGTTGTGTGATGAGTTGTGAGTGATAGTGAGGATCGGAAGGGTTAATGTGATGAGCTGCCGCTGACAACAAGGACCCAAAAGGGTTAACGTGATGTGCTGCCTGTGACCGCGAGGACCCAGAAGGGTTCATGTGATGATTTGCCCATGAAAGTGAGGATTAGAAGGGTTAATGTCCTGAGCTGCCGGTGATAGTGAGGATCAGAAGGGTTAACGTGATGAGCTGCGGGTGGCAGTGAGGATTGGAAGGGTTAACGTGGTGAGGTGCTGGTGACAGTGAGGATCAGAAGGGTTAATGTGGTGAGGTGCCGGTGACAGTGAGGATTGGAAGGGTTAACGTGGTGAGCTGCCGGTGACTGTGAGGATTGGAAGGGTTAACGTGGTGAGGTGCTGGTGACAGTGAGGATCAGAAGGGTTAATGTGGTGAGGTGCCGGTGACAGTGAGGATTGGAAGGGTTAATGTGGTGAGCTGCCGGTGACTGTGAGGATTGGAAGGGTTAACGTGATGAGCTGCCGGTGACAGTGAGGATCGGAAGGGTTAACGTGATGAGGTGCCGGTGACAGTGAGGATCGGAAGGGTTAACGTGGTGAGCTGCGGTGACAGTGAGGATTGGAAGGGTTAACGTGGTGAGGTGCCGGTGACAGTGAGGATTGGAAGGGTTAACGTGATGAGGTGCCGGTGACAGTGAGGATCGGAAGGGTTAACGTGAGCTGCCGGGTGACAGTGAGGATTGGAAGGGTTAACGTGGTGAGGTGCCGGTGACAGTGAGGATTGGAAGGGTTAACATGATGGGACAGGGAGGATTGGAAGGGTTAACATGGTGAGGTGCCGGTGACAGTGAGGATCAGAAGGGTTAACGCGATGAGCTGCCGGTGACAGTGAGGATCAGAAGGGTTAACGTGGTGAGGTGCCGGTGATAGGGAGGATCAGAAGGGTTAACGTGGTGAGGTGCCGGTGACAGTGAGGATTGGAAGGGTTAACGTGGTGAGGTGCCGGTGATAGTGAGGATCAGAAGGGTTAATGTGGTGAGGTGCCGGTGACAGTGAGGATTGGAAGGGTTAACGTGGTGAGGTGCCGGTGATAGTGAGGATCGGAAGGGTTAACGTGGTGAGGTGCCGGTGATAGTGAGGATCAGAAGGGTTAACGTGGTGAGATGCCGGTGACAGTGAGGATCGGAAGGGTTAACGTGGTGAGGCGCCGGTGACAGTGAGGATCAGAAGGGTTAACGTGTTGAGGTGCCGGTGACAGTGAGGATCAGAAGGGTTAACGTGATGAGGTGACAGTGAGGATCAGAAGGGTTAACGTGGTGAGGTGCCGGTGACAGTGAGGATCAGAAGGGTTAACGTGGTGAGGTGACAGTGAGGATCAGAAGGGTTAACGTGGTGAGGTGCCGGTGACAGTGAGGATCAGAAGGGTTAACATGGTGAGGTGCCGGTGATAGTGAGGATCGGAAGGGTTAACGTGGTGAGGTGCCGGTGATAGGATCAGAAGGGTTAACGTGGTGAGGTGCCGGTGACAGTGAGGATCAGAAGGGTTAACGTGGTGAGGTGCCGGTGACAGTGAGGATCAGAAGGGTTAACGTGGTGAGGTGCCGGTGACAGTGAGGATCAGAAGGGTTAATGTGGTGAGGTGCCGGTGACAGTGAGGATCAGAAGGGTTAACGTGGTGAGGTGCCGGTGATAGGATCAGAAGGGTTAACGTGGTGATGTGCCGGTGACAGTGAGGATCAGAAGGGTTAACGTGGTGAGGTGCCGGTGACAGTGAGGATCAGAAGGGTTAACGTGGTGAGGTGCCGGTGACAGTGAGGATCGGAAGGGTTAACATGGTGAGGTGCCGGTGATAGTGAGGATCAGAAGGGTTAACGTGGTGATGTGCCGGTGACAGTGAGGATCAGAAGGGTTAACGTGGTGAGGTGCCGGTGATAGTGAGGATCAGAAGGGTTAACGTGGTGAGGTGCCGGTGATAGGATCAGAAGGGTTAACGTGGTGATGTGCCGGTGACAGTGAGGATCAGAAGGGTTAACATGGTGAGGTGCCGGTGATAGTGAGGATCGGAAGGGTTAACGTGGTGAGGTGCCGGTGACAGTGAGGATCAGAAGGGTTAACGTGATGAGGTGACAGTGAGGATCAGAAGGGTTAACGTGGTGAGGTGCCGGTGACAGTGAGGATCAGAAGGGTTAACGTGGTGAGGTGCCGGTGATAGTGAGGATCAGAAGGGTTAACGTGGTGAGGTGCCGGTGATAGTGAGGATCAGAAGGGTTAACGTGGTGAGGTGCCGGTGACAGTGAGGATCAGAAGGGTTAACGTGGTGAGGTGCCGGTGACAGTGAGGATCAGAAGGGTTAACGTGGTGAGGTGCCGGTGACAGTGAGGATCAGAAGGGTTAATGTGGTGAGGTGCCGGTGACAGTGAGGATCAGAAGGGTTAACGTGGTGAGGTGCCGGTGATAGGATCAGAAGGGTTAACGTGGTGATGTGCCGGTGACAGTGAGGATCAGAAGGGTTAACGTGGTGAGGTGCCGGTGATAGTGAGGATCAGAAGGGTTAACGTGGTGAGGTGCCGGTGATAGTGAGGATCAGAAGGGTTAACGTGGTGAGGTGCCGGTGACAGTGAGGATCAGAAGGGTTAACGTGGTGAGGTGCCGGTGACAGTGAGGATCAGAAGGGTTAACGTGGTGAGGTGCCGGTGACAGTGAGGATCAGAAGGGTTAATGTGGTGAGGTGCCGGTGACAGTGAGGATCAGAAGGGTTAACGTGGTGAGGTGCCGGTGATAGGATCAGAAGGGTTAACGTGGTGATGTGCCGGTGACAGTGAGGATCAGAAGGGTTAACGTGGTGAGGTGACAGTGAGGATCGGAAGGGTTAACATGGTGAGGTGCCGGTGATAGTGAGGATCAGAAGGGTTAACGTGGTGATGTGCCGGTGACAGTGAGGATCAGAAGGGTTAACGTGGTGAGGTGCCGGTGATAGTGAGGATCAGAAGGGTTAACGTGGTGAGGTGCCGGTGATAGGATCAGAAGGGTTAACGTGGTGATGTGCCGGTGACAGTGAGGATCAGAAGGGTTAACATGGTGAGGTGCCGGTGATAGTGAGGATCGGAAGGGTTAACGTGGTGAGGTGCCGGTGACAGTGAGGATCAGAAGGGTTAACGTGGTGAGGTGCCGGTGACAGTGAGGATCAGAAGGGTTAACGTGTTGAGGTGACAGTGAGGATCAGAAGGGTTAACGTGGTGAGGTGCCGGTGATAGGATCAGAAGGGTTAACGTGGTGATGTGCCGGTGACAGTGAGGATCAGAAGGGTTAACATGGTGAGGTGCCGGTGACAGTGAGGATCAGAAGGGTTAACGTGGTGAGGTGCCGGTGATAGTGAGGATCGGAAGGGTTAACGTGGTGATGTGCCGGTGACAGTGAGGATCAGAAGGGTTAACATGGTGAGGTGCCGGTGACAGTGAGGATCAGAAGGGTTAACGTGGTGAGGTGCCGGTGATAGTGAGGATCGGAAGGGTTAACGTGGTGAGGTGCCGGTGATAGGATCAGAAGGGTTAACGTGGTGAGGTGCCGGTGACAGTGAGGATCAGAAGGGTTAACATGGTGAGGTGCCGGTGATAGTGAGGATCGGAAGGGTTAACGTGGTGAGGTGCCGGTGACAGTGAGGATCAGAAGGGTTAACGTGGTGAGGTGCCGGTGACAGTGAGGATCAGAAGGGTTAACGTGGTGATGTGCCGGTGACAGTGAGGATCAGAAGGGTTAACATGGTGAGGTGCCGGTGACAGTGAGGATCAGAAGGGTTAACGTGGTGAGGTGCCGGTGATAGTGAGGATCGGAAGGGTTAACGTGGTGAGGTGCCGGTGATAGGATCAGAAGGGTTAACGTGGTGATGTGCCGGTGACAGTGAGGATCAGAAGGGTTAACGTGTTGAGGTGACAGTGAGGATCAGAAGGGTTAACGTGGTGATGTGCCGGTGATAGGATCAGAAGGGTTAACGTGGTGATGTGCCGGTGACAGTGAGGATCAGAAGGGTTAACATGGTGAGGTGCCGGTGATAGTGAGGATCGGAAGGGTTAACGTGGTGATGTGCCGGTGACAGTGAGGATCAGAAGGGTTAACGTGGTGATGTGCCGGTGATAGTGAGGATCGGAAGGGTTAACGTGGTGAGGTGCCGGTGATAGGATCAGAAGGGTTAACGTGGTGAGGTGCCGGTGACAGTGAGGATCAGAAGGGTTAACGTGGTGAGGTGCCGGTGATAGTGAGGATCGGAAGGGTTAACGTGGTGAGGTGCCGGTGATAGGATCAGAAGGGTTAACGTGGTGATGTGCCGGTGACAGTGAGGATCAGAAGGGTTAACGTGTTGAGGTGACAGTGAGGATCAGAAGGGTTAACGTGGTGATGTGCCGGTGATAGGATCAGAAGGGTTAACGTGGTGATGTGCCGGTGACAGTGAGGATCAGAAGGGTTAACATGGTGAGGTGCCGGTGATAGTGAGGATCGGAAGGGTTAACGTGGTGATGTGCCGGTGACAGTGAGGATCAGAAGGGTTAACGTGGTGATGTGCCGGTGATAGTGAGGATCGGAAGGGTTAACGTGGTGAGGTGCCGGTGATAGTGAGGATCAGAAGGGTTAACGCGATGAGCTGGTATCACAGTTGTTGCTGCCTTGGGGCTTTTCATGCCTGGTGTATAGAGCAGGTGATCGATCGCTGGACAAGGACACGGTGAGGACAGGCAGCGGCGTCACTCATCTCTGCCGACGGCGCTGTTCTTGGAACCTGCTGCCGGAGTGCCAGGTCCCCAGCGCAGACCCCAGACCCTTCAGCCCATCAAGGCCATGTTGTTCCCTTTACAAGTGTGCCCCAGTCGGGCTCACCTCCAGCCTCTCTCTTTATATCCCCCCCACTTTGCCGGGGGGGGGGAGGTTGATCCCACCACCGTCGGTGGCCCCTCCCGATCCCAGCTTCTCGCCGGGGTGGGGAAGCGCAGTCATTCTCCACCCACGTTCCCTGGTTTCCACCCGGGCCACTGACTCTTCCAACCCCATTCACTGTCCCCACTCTGCAGGGAAGAACCCCTGGCCTCTGCAGGCTGCTGTCTGTCGTGGGGAGAGCATGAAGACTCCGCACAGCCAGCACCCGAGGGTGGGACTGAACCCGGGAGACTGGGGCAGGCAGCATCAGCACTACCCGCTAACCAGTATCTCAGTCCGAGTACACTCAGAGTGGGGGTTAGTATCCAGCACACCTGTTCTGTGGCAGCAGTACCGTGAATACATACTATAGACTACAAATTACAATTTATAAAACTAACTAAATACTGTGGATTCCGGATATTTGGGACACATCGGGACCAGGACATTTTGGCCCAGTTAAGCAGCTGGCCCAATTAGCCAGTTTCATGGAAATAGTTCAAAAAAGACAAATTACCGTATAACTGAGTAACAAATTATGTATTTAAATGAAATACAGAACAGTACCAACGTAGGACAATAAAACTCTGTTAGTTCCTAATACTTATTGAGGAGGAATTCACCCAGTGTACGCTGACCTGTTCTATTGATTGACTGTAACTGAACAGGATCAGTGCAGACACCTTGTGGCGATAATGGACTATCTTCATGCATGCTATCGACAATTGCATCCTCCAAATCTTACTACTCATTGTAACATTCAAGATAATCGCCGATACCTTCAAATCCTGCGTAGTTCCCAGCTTGCTGAAGTCGTGAAGTTGTTTCATTTTCACTCCCGGCCGTTTCTGGCCTCTCCGAGCCCGAATGCGTGAAACCGCGGAGAGCAAAGCAGTTCTGAATTGTCTTGCTGCTCCTGTCTCTTCAACTATCAGTGACAGAAATCACTGCTTTTTGAGCACAAACACAGACAACTGACGCTGTTTAAAACTGTTCCCTCTAAGCACGGTGCAGTGTCTAATGGCTATACAAGTGCACGTGAGTGAATTGAATTGACTTTATTTCTTGCATCCTTCACATACATGAGGAGTAAAAATCTTTACCTTATGTCTCCATCTGAATGTGCAATCAAAGTAATTTATAATAGAACAGTTAATGTAATATAGAGCACACTCAAATCAGTGTGAATTCATCAGTCTGATGTGCTGGTGGAAGAAGCTGACCTGGAGCCTGTTGGTCCTGGCTTTTATGCTGCAGTACAGTACTGTTTCCTGGATGGTAGCAGCTGGAACAGTTTGTGGTTGGGATGACTCGGGTCCCCAATGATCCTATGGGCCCTTTTTCCACACCTGTCTTTATAAATATCCTGAATCATGGGAAGTTCACAACTGCAGATGCGCTGGGCTGTCCGCATCACCCTCTGCAGAGTCCTGCGATTGAGGGAAATACAGTTCCCATACCAGGCAGTGACACAGCCAGTCAGGATGCTCTCAGTTGTGCCCCTGTAGAAAGTTCTTAGGATTTGAGGGGTCCCATACCAAACAAGTAATGCTAGTTAGAAACTGTTCAGGAACAGACTCTGGTCTCAATTAAGCAGCATAGTATCTCAAATAAATGAAGAGAATCCAGGCTATTTTCTCAATTAGATTTTGTTGTCTAAGGGCATCTCTAAGAAGAGGTACAATTGACGTTTCGGGCTGAAACCCTTCGTCAGGACTAACTGAAAGAAGAGCTAGTAAGAGATTTGAAAGTGGGAGGGCCCTTTCAAATCTCTTACTAGCTCTTCTTTCAGTTAGTCCTGACGAAGGGTCTCGGCCCGAAACGTCAACTATACCTCTTCCTAGAGATGCTGCCTGGCCTGCTGCTTTGATGTGTGTTGCTTGAAATTCTAGCATCTGCAGATTTCCTCGTGTTTGCGTTGTTGTGTAAGAGTTGTCTCAGATAAGTGCTGCCCCGATTAACTGATAGACCAATGAACCGGAATCCACTGTGGTGTAAAACGGGAGCAAACCTAGTGAGATAGTGATAGAGAAGATCGGTATAGTCAGGTCCATGGTATCTCCAGTTGTGAAGTATGGCTCTGAGCGCTGGACTATTTGTAAGGCTGAATACAAAGAAGTCAACGCCTTTGAACTTGACGCTGGAGGAAAGTGGTAAGAGTTTGTTGGATGGCACAAAGATCCAACAAGTCAATACTTGAAGAAAGCCAGCCAGACTGCTCACTACTAGGCTTGATTATGAGACAGAAGCTCAAATGTTTTGGCCACGTCATGAGAAGACAGGATTCCCTGGAAAAGACTCTCAGTTTGGGTAAAAGGAGGAGAGGACGACAGACGGATAATATTACTCAGTGCGTGTGACCTTGGGGGAACTTGGGGAGGCAGTTTCCAACAAGAAGGCTTGGTGAGCAGGAGTCTATGATTTCACGAAGAGTCGGACACGACTTAATGACTGAACGACAAAGTGATGGGGTCCTGGAGCACTGCATCACAGGAGGCCATTCTGCCCTTCTAATCCATGCTGAATGATGATTGTGCCTAGACCCATCGAAGAGAGGTCCGGAACAAAGTAGTGAGGTGGTGTTTATGGGTTCATGGACCTTCCAGGAATACAATGGCAGACGGGAAGAATCTGTTCCTAAAGCATTGAGTGTGTGTCTTCATGCTCCTGTACCTCCTCCCTGATGGTAGTCATGAGAAGAGGGCGTGACCTGGGTGTTGAGGGTCTTTCATGATGGAAGCTGCCTTCTTTATGTGTCGCCTTTTGAAGATGTGCTCGATGCTGGGGAGGCTCGAGCCCATGATGGGGCTGGCTGAGTTTACAGCCCTCTGCAGCTGTTTCCGAATCCTGTGCAGTGGTCCCCTCCACGCCAGACGGTGCTGGAGCCGGTCAGAATGCTCCCCACCATACATCTGTAGAAACTTGCGAGTCACTTTGGTGACGTACCCAATCTCCTCAAACTCCTGATGAGATATAGCTACTCTTGTGCCTTCTTCATGATAGCATCAATATGTTGGGCCCAGGACAGATCTTCGCAGATCTTCGCAGGTGTTGACACCCAGGAACTTGAAACTGCTTGCTCTTTCCTCTGCTGACCCCTCGATGAGGACTGGTGAGGGTTTCCTCGATTTCCCCTCCCTGAAGTGCACAATCAGTTCCTCGGTCTCGCTGATGTGAAGTGCAAGGTTGTTGTGACACCACTCAACCTACCTCACTCCTGTACGCCTCCGCAATGTCATCTGACATTCTCCCAACGACGGTCATGTCGTTGGCAAATTTACAGATGGTGTTTGAGCAGTTGTGGGTGCAGAGGGAGTAGGGCAGTGGGCTAAGCACACGTCCTGCTGGTGGGCCAGTGTTGATCATCAGCGAGGGGGAGGTATCATTTCCAATCCGCACTGACTGCGATCTCCCAACCAGGAAGTCGAGGGTCCAGTTGCAGAGCGGGGTACAGAGGCCCAGGTTTTGGAGCTTGTCGATTAGTACAGAGGGACCGATGGTGTGGAACGCTGAGCTGTAAGCAGTAAACAGCAGCCGAGTGTAAGTATTGCTGTTGTCCAGGTGATACAAGGCTCAGTGCAGATCCAGTGAGATTGCATCTGTTACAGACCTATTGTAGCGAGAGGCAGATTGCAGTGTGTCTGGGTCCTTGCTCAGGCAGGAGTTAATTCCAGCCATATTCAATTTCTCAGGCAGTTCATCATGGTAGACGTGAGTGCTACTGGGCGATAGTGGTTAAGGCAGCTCACACTGCTCTTGGGCACGGCGATGACTGAAGCAGGTGTGAATCTCCGGCTGCAGCAGTGGGAGATCGAAGGTGTCGGCGGATAATTCCGGTGTTGTGAAGGGATGCAGTGACCTCAACACACCAGAGCAGTGAGGCAATTACAGCCCCACTCCAGAAGTCGAGACTGACAAGCCCACGCCCACCCCCACCCCCGCGGTGAGGCTCTGTCGAACTGCTTGTTCTATCAGTGGTGCAATTTCAGTCAGTGTGGATTCCTCACAGAGACTCCACTGCTGGGAACAAAGGAAACCACACAGACACACACTCACACACACACACACGCACACACACACACACACACTCACACACAGACACACACACACACACACACTCACACACACTCACACACACACAGACACACACAGACACACACAGACACACACAGACACACACACACTCACACACACACACACACACAGACACACACAGACACACACACACACACACACTCACACACACACACACACACACACACACACACAGATACACACACACTCACACACACACACACACATACGTGCGCGCGCACACACACAGAGGCACATAAACACACAGACGTGCACGTGTGCACACACATAAACACACAGACACGCTTGCACACACAGAGGCACATAAACACAGACACGCACGCGCGTGCACGCACACACACTTAAATACACCGACGCGCGCACACACGCATAAACACACAGACATGCGCGTGCACGCACACACAGGCACATAAACACACAGACGCACGCACAGACACACAGGCACACAGATGCGCACACACAGAGATACACATGTACTCACACGTAGACGCACTCACACACACACACACACACACACACACACACAATAACACCATGAGACCTAGTAGTAGAATTAGGCCATTCAGCCCACTGTATTTGCTCTGCTATACCATCATGGCTGATCTATTAGTCCTCTGAAACCAATTCTCTTGCCTTCTCCCGATAACATGCATAGGTACGTTCCAATGAGACAGGGAAAGGATGGTAGGGTACAGGAACAGTGGTGTACAAAGGTTGTTGTAAATCTGGTCAAGAAGAAAAGAGCTTACGAAAGGATCAAAAAACTAGGTAATGATAGAGATCTAGAAGATTATAAGGCTAGCAAGAAGGAGCTTAAGAATGAAATTAGGAGAGCCAGAAGGGGCCATGAGAAGGCCTTGGTGGACAGGATTAAGGAAAACCCCAAGGCATTCTACAAGTATGTGAAGAGCAAGAGGATAAGATTTGAGAGAATAGGACCAATCAAGTGTGACCATATGGAACCAGAGGAAATAGCAGAGGTACTTAATGAGTACTTTGCTTCAGTATTTGGCACATCAACAAATACTCTCAAAAACCTCTATAGATGTACCGTGGAGAGCATTCTGACAGGCTGCATCACTGTCTGGTATGGAGGGGCTACTGCAAAGGACCGAAAGAAGCTGCAGAAGGTTGTAAATCCAGTCAGCTCCATCTTGGGCACTAGTCTACAAAGTACCCAGGACATCTTTGGGGAGCAGTGTCTTAGAAAGGCAGTGTCTATTATTAAGGACCTGCAGCACCCAGGACATGCCCTTTCTTAACTGTTACCATCAGGTAGGAGGTACAGAAGCCTGAAGGCACACACTCAGTGATTCAGGAACAGCTTCTTCCCCTCTGCCATCTGATTCCTAAATGGTCACTGAAGCTTTGGACACTACATCACTTTTTTTAATATACAGTATTTGTTTTTGCACATGTTTAAAAATCTATTCAATATACATAATTTACTTATTTATCATTATGTTTTATTTTACTTTTTCTCTCTCTGCTAGATTATGTACTGCATTGAACTGCTGCTGCTAAGTTAACAAATTTCATGTCACATGCCGGTGATAATAAACCTGATTCTGATTGAGTATTCACGACGAAAAGGATCTTGGTGATTGTAGTGATGACTTGAACTGGACTGAAAAGCTTGAGCATGTAGATATTAAGGAAGGGGATGTGCTGGAGCTTTTGGAAAGCATCAAGTTGGATAAGTCACCAGGACTGGATGAGATGTACCCCAGGCTACTGTGGGAGGCGAGGGAGGAGATTGCTGAGCCTCTGGCGATGATCTTTGCATCATCAATGAGTACGGGAGAGGTTCTGGTGGATTGGAGGTTTGCGGATGTTGTTCCCTTATTCAGGAAAGGGAGTAGAGATAGCCCAGGAAATTATAGACCAGTGAGTCCTACTTCAGTGGTTGGTAAGTTGATGGAGAAGATCCTGAGAGGTAGGATTTATGAACATTTGGCGAGGTATAATATGATTAGGGATAGTCAGTATGGCTTTGTGAAGGGCAGGTCATGCCTTACGAACCTGATTGAAGTTTTTGACAATGTGACTAAACACATTGATGAAGGTAGAGTAGTAGATGTAGTGTATATGGATTTCAGCAAGGCATTTGATAAGGTACCCCATGCCAGGCTTATTGAGAAAGTAAGGAGGCATGGGATCCAAGGGGACATTGCTTTGTGGATCCAGAACTGGCTTGCCCACAGAAGGCAAAGAGTGGTTGTAGATGGGTCATATTCTGCATGGAGGTCGGTGACCAGTGGTGTGCCTCAGGGATCTGTTCTGGGACCCTTACTCTTCGTGATTTTTATAAATGACCTGGATGAGGAAGTGGAGGGATGGGTAAATAAATTTGCTGATGATACAAAGGTTGGGGGTGTTGTGGATAGTGTGGAGGGCTGTCAGAGGTTACAGCGGGACATTGATAGGATGCAAAACTGGGCTGAGAAGTGGCAGATGGAGATCAACCCAGATAGGTATGAGGTGGTTCATTTTGGTAGGTCAAATGTGATGACAGAATATAGCCTACTGTATAATATAGGACAGGGGTCCCCAACCTTTTACACACTGCGGACTGGTTTAATATTGACAATATTCTTGCGGACCGGCCGACCCGGGGAGTGGGGGGGGCGGGCGAGGGTTGCCAACAAAGAAGAGTAGCAGTCAAATACGTTGTGTTTACCAAGAGAAAGACTACAATGACCATGGAGCCTTGCGCGGGAACCAGTGCGTGTACCTGCCGATTTATTTTCCTGCAAATCGTTTTTGGTGATTCTGTTCGGGGTGGGGGGTGTTAATCACAACTGGAATATAGATGATAAGTGGCTAAAACACTCAATTTCATTTCTAAAAGGGTGAATATAGTGAGAAGTCAATTATCGGGGGAGGACAGGGGAGCTTGAAGTAAGTGTTGAACGAACTTCCAGTAGATGTGGTAGAAGCAGGTTCAATATTATCATTTAAAGAAAAATTAGATAGGTATATGGACTGGAAAGGAATGGAGGGTTATGGGCTGAGTGCAGGTCAGTGGGACTAGGTAAGAGTAGCGCTCAGCATGGACTAGAAGGGCCAAGATGGCCTGTTTCCGTGCTGTAATTGTTATATGGTTATATAAGTAAGTCAATAGCATCATACCATTTTAAGTAACATTTGGATATTAAACACACAGCACATATTTTCCTCATATGAACATATAAAATCATTGCAACACACCAATATCGCTGAATCAGTAGGAGCCCTCGGCTTGTTTTCCTGCATCAAGACGGTCCAACTGAGGGGTGATGGGAGACAGCGATACTTGAAGGGGGTTCCTTATGTCCAGTCTATTCCGCAATTTAGTTTTCGTTGCATTCATTGCAGAAAACTCCTCTTCACAGAAAAATGTTGGAGATGAAAGCAACGTTTTCAGTGCTTCCGTGGCTATCTCAGGATATTGAGCCTTGATTTTAATCCAGAATGCCGGCAGAGATGTTATGTCAAACATACTTCTCAGCCTGCCATCATTTGCAAGCTCGAGGAGTTGATCTTCCCGTGCTGACATGGATGACGCGCGGGTAATGACCTCGCATGCGTAACGGCTCAACAGTGGCCATGACAGGGAATGAGGAAAGGTGCAGCCGACTCATATCGCCAAATCATATCGTTTCCTCGCGGCCCGGTACCGGTCCGCGGCCCAGTGGTTGGGGACCACTGATATAGGACTACTTTATGTTGTAGTAATACATCGTATTGAGCATGCGCTATTAGACGCGTATTAATCTATATGTTTGTGTTCAGTTCAGTTTCAATTAGCAAAGAACCCTGTTAACGTGGCTTCATTCTCCAGCATTTTTATTAATGATATTGTTGTGTAAATGGCCACATACACAACAAGTATTAATGATAAGACTCTTAGCAGTGTGGAGGATCAGAGGAATCTTGGGGTCTGAGTCCACAGGACACTCAAAGCTGCTGTGCAGGTTGACTCTGTGGTTAAGAAGGCAAACGGTGTAATGGCCATCATCAATCATGGGATTGAGTTTAGGAGATGAGGTAATGTTACAGCTATATAAGACCCTGGTCAGACCCCTCCTTGGAGTACTGTGCTCAATTCTGGTCACCTCACTACAGGAAGGATGTGGAAGCCATAGAAAGGGTGCAGAGGAGATTTACAAGGATGTTGCCTGGATTGGGGAGCATGCCTTATGAGAATAGGTTGAGTGAACTCGGCCTTTTCTCCTTGGAGCGACGGAGGATGAGAGATGACCTGATAGAGGTGTATAAGATGATGAGAGGCATTGATCATGTGGATAGTCAGAGGCTTTTTCCCAGGGCTGAAATGGCTAGCAGGAGAGGGCACAGTTTTAAGGTGCTTGAAAGTAGGTACAGAGGAGATGTCAAGGGTAAGTTTTTTACACAGAGAGTGGGGAGTGCGTGGAACGGGCTGCCGGGAATGGTGGTGGAGGCGGATACGATAGGGTCTTTTAAGAGACTGCTGGATAGGTACATGGAGCTTAGAAAATCAGAGGGCTATGGGTAACCCTAGTAATTTCTAAGGTGAGGACATGTTCGGCACAGCTTTGTGGGCTGAAGGACCTGTATTATGCTGTAGGTTTTCTGTGTTTCTATAAACTTCTATACTTTTAACCTTTGATGTCCTTACTAATCAAGAATCTATCAAATCTCTGCTCTAAGTACACCCAATGACTTGGCTTGAACAGCCGTCTGTGGCAACGAATTCCACAGATTCACCACCCTCTTGACTAAAGAAATTCTTCCTTTGCTCTGTTCTATGTACCTGTGTTCATCTGGCCCCTGGTGTCAACTGTAATTAGTTCGGACAGAGAGAATCTGTATTCTCCGTCAAATACTTTCATTGGTTCAGTTAGCAATAGCAGATGAATTTACAAAACGATACCCGTGCACACCCACTCCAGACACCCCCTGAACAGGCAAAACTTAAAACCAGCGCACACCCACTACCATTCTCCTGACACTCCCCGAACAGGCAAAACTTAAAACCAGCGCACACCCACTACCATTCTCCTGACGCTCCTCGAACAGGCAAAACTTAAAACCAGCGCACACCCACTACCATTCTCCTGACACTCCCCGAACAGGCAAAGAATAGAAAAGGAAATCTCCACCATCTCACACCCTCTCTTCACAATCTCTCTTTCTCTTGTTTTGGTGAGATCCACCATGAAGTGGTCGACTGTAACTTAGTCATGTCAACGATTCTGTTTCCAAGAGCAGTTTCAAAGTGCTTTAGAGTCATGTATAGACCCAGACCGGGTGAGGATGGACTGGAGTCACATATAGACCCAGACCGGGTGAGGATAGACTGGAGTCACGTGTAGACCCAGACCGGGTGAGGATGGACTGGAGTCACATATAGACCCAGACCGGGTAAGGATGGACTGGAGTCACATATAGACCCAGACCGGGTGAGGACGGACTGGAGTCACATATAGACCCAGACCGGGTGAGGACGGACTGGAGTCACATATAGGCCCAATGATGTGGGATAGGTGGGGTTTGGGAGGGGCTGAGTGGTCTGGGTGAGTAACCCCAATGTGTATTGTAGATGATGCAGACTGCAGACACTGTGAGCCGGTGGAGGGATAGGTGGGGGAGGGAGGGGCTGAGTGGTCTGGGTGAATAACCCCAGTGTGTATTGTAGATGGTGCAGACTACAGACACTGTGAGCAGTGGTGGGAGAGGTGGGGGAGGGAGGGGCTGAGTGGCCTGGCTGCGTATTGTAGACGGTGCAGACTGCAGACACTGAGCCAGTGGTGGGAGAGGGAGTGTTTAGGGGTGGATGGGGTGCTGATCGAATGTGTGCTCTGTCCCAGACCGTGTTGAGAGTTGTTGGAGTTCACAGTGTGAGAATGCTGGGAACTCCATGAACGTCCAATGTGGGAATGAGACGTCTTTCACCAGGGTGAGCATGGACTAGGGTGAGGGGGCCGGAGGAGGTTACAGAGACAGGGAGGGGTGTAGGGACTGGAGGGGGTTACAGAGACAGGGAGGGGTGTAGGGACTGGAGGGGGTTACAGAGACAGTGAGGGGTGTTGCGGCCATAGGGGGTTACAGAGACAGGGAGGGGTGTAGGGGCCGGAGGGGGTTACAGAGACAGGGAGGGGTGTAGGGGCTGGAGTGGGTTACAGAGATGGGGAGGGGTGCAGGGGCCGGAGGGGTTGGTCACCTGATGAGATGTGTCTGAGGCCACGCTGGGTAGATGTGAGTACAGATGCTCTGGGCCAGTACTAATCCTCTATCTCCTCTCTCCTCCCATGCCACACACAGAAGATCACGGAACAGAAGGTGAGTACCTGTCTGCAGTTTGTTTTCGCCGTGTCTGCGCCGTGGTTACCCACACCTCTGCAGGGTCACTGGGGGTCAGAGGCAGAGCCCTGCCCACAGGGTAAACCCCTCCCTACACAGGCACACACACGCGCGCGCGCACACACACACACACACACACACACACACACACACACACACACACACACTTATGCACACAGACCTCACACACACAGATTCATGGAAATACACTCACACAGACATACACACACACGCTGTCAGACACGGAGACACACTCACAAACATGGGCAAATTCACATACTCTCTCACTCACACTGACACTCACACACTCTCACTCTCACTCTCACTCACACTTGCATGCACACTCATTCACACTCACTTTGGACGCCCCATGTTCCTCTCTATCTGGGGATTATTTGAGAAACTGAGACTTGGCCAGTTGGAACCCAGCTGAACCCGCAGAGTTATGGTGGGGTGTGTAGGGCTGAGGTGTACATATTGGGGTGAGGTATGGGGCGTGTACAAGACACGATTGAGGGGGGTGAGGTATGGGAGTGTACAATACACGATTGTGTAGTGAGAGGTATGGGGCGTGTACAGTACACGATTGTGTTGGGTGAGATATGGGGGTGTACAGTACACGATTGTGTGGGGTGAGGTATGGGGGTGTACAGTACACGATTGTGTGGGGTGAAATATGGGGCGTGTACAGTACACGATTGTGTAGGGTGAGGTATGGGGGTGTACAATACACTATTGTGTGGGGTGAGGTATGGGGGTGTACAATACATGATTGTGTGGCGATGAGGTATGGGGGTGTACAGTACATGATTGGGGTGAGGTATGGGGTGTGTACATTACACGATTGTTTGGGATGAGGTATGGGGGTGTACAATACACGATCGTGTGGGGTGAGGTATGGGGTGTACAGTACACAATTGGGGAGAGGTATGGGGCGTGTACAGTACACGATTGTGTGGAATGAGGTATGGGGGTGTACAATACACGATTGTGTGGTGGTGAGGTATGGGCGTGTACAGTACACAATTGTGGGGGTGAGGTATGGGGCGTGTACAGTACACGATTGTGTGGGGATGAGGTATGGGGTGTACAGTACATGATTGTGTGGGGTGAGGTATGGGGTTGTACAGTACACGATTGGGGAGAGGTATGGGGGTATACAGTACACGATTGTGTGGGGTGAGGTATGGGGGTGTACAGTACACAACTGTTCAGTGAGAGGTATGGGGGTGTACAGTACACGATTGTGTGGGGTGAGGTATGGGGGTGTACAGTACACGATTGTGTGGGGTGAGGTATGGGGGTGTGCAGTACCCGATTGTGTGGGGTGAGGTATGGGGGTGTACAGTACACGATTGTGTGGGGTGAGGTATGGGGCGTGTACAGTACACGATTCTGTGGGGATGAGGTATGGGGTGTACAGTACATGATTGTGTGGGGTGAGATATGGGGGTGTACAGTACACGATTGGGGAGAGGTATGGGGGTGTACAGTACACAATTGGGGTGAGGTATGGGGGTGTATAATACACGATTGTTGGGGGAGAGGTATGGAGGTGTACAGTACACGATTGTGTGGGGTGAGGTATGGGGGTGTGCAGTACACGATTGTGTGGGGTGAGGTATGGGGGTGTACAGTACACGATTGTGTGGGGATGAGGTATGGGGTGTGTACAGTACACGATTGTGTGGGGTGAGATATGGGGTGTGTACAATACACGATTGTGTGGGGTGAGATATGGGGTGTGTACAGTACACGATTGTGTGGGGTGAGATATGGGGTGTGTACAGTACATGATTGTGTGGGGTGAGGTATGGGGGTTTACAATACACGATTGGGGAGAGGTATGGGGGTGTACAGTACACGATTGGGGTGAGGTATGGGGGTGTATAATACACGATTGTTGGGGGAGAGGTATGGAGGTGTACAGTACACGATTGTGTCGGGTGAGGTATGGGGGTGTACAGTACACGATTGGGGTGAGGTATGGGGGTGTATAATACACGATTGTTGGGGGAGAGGTATGGGGGTGTACAGTACACAATTGTTCAGTGAGAGGTATGGGGGTGTACAGTACACGATTGTGTGGAGTGAGGTATGGGGGTGTACAGTACACGATTGTGTGGGGTGAGGTATGGGGGTGTACAGTACACGATTGTGTGGGGAGAGGTATGGGGGTGTACAATACACGATTGTGTGGGGTTGAGGTATGGGGGTGTACAGTACACGATTGTGTGGGGTTGAGGTATGGGGGTGTACAGTACACGTTTGTTGGGGGTGAGATATGGGGGTGTACAGTCCACGATTGTGGGGGCGAGGGATCCATTTGTGCTCCTGTCACTGCGTCCAGAACCAGCCTGAAGTGTCGGAATCCGGTTTAGAGAAATCTCTTCTGTCCATTGTCAGGACTGTTTTTTCAAAATGTACACAATTTTATTCAAAATACAAAAGGCGTACGAAGGAAGGGGGCGGGGTTATAAGATGGGCGGGGGGGCGGTTTCAATACAGTTACTGAATTCAGATAAAGTAGATATTAGCATCTATAATGCTCTCAATTCACCGGGTGCGGGGTGGGGCTATCGTTCTCGGAGACCCCCAGTGATGATCGCAGGCTCCCTCTCCAGGGGCACGCTGGCACAGACGTAGCCCCGGGAGAGGGGCAGGCAGCCGGCTGGGGCAGAGCCTTCGACAGCCCGCGAAAGGCCAGTCTGGCCAAGCCCAAGAGCAAGCCTGCCAGGACATCCTCCGAGCGACCCTGCCCCTCCACCACCCATAAAGTCCCGGCCCTTCGGATACCCAGACGGGGGCCGCTCCTCGTGGACATGGTACTCGGACCCCCCCCCGGTCACAGAAAGGACGTGGTGTCACCCAACCTGTTGTCCTTCTAGGCTGGTCTGCCCACCGCGGTGGTAATTGTGCTTTTATAATGTCAGTATCTGACAGAGGCTGAGGCGTTGTCACTCAGCCGCGGTCCTCTCGTCTGCGCCCAGCGCACAGGCCCAACTCCCCGCTGACCCCCCACTCCTCTCCCTCGGCTTCCTATCGGGCGCCGGTTCCTTGTTGTGGGCACCGGGCCGTGGGCCAGACTGAATCCTCGGCTAACTCCGGCATAAGGCCGACCTTCCCGCGGGAATTGTGCCCGTTGGTGTGTGTGTGTGTGTGTGGGGGGGGTGGAATATTGACAGGCAGATTTCACCAACTGTTGAACGATGCGAAAACTTCACCGGCGCATCCTGCGTAGATAACACTCAGGAAATTATCTTCCAACTGTTGCTGACACATTATTGCCTCACAAAACACGACTTGGGTGAACTTCCTGCGTCGGGTGTGAAGTTGGTCGCGCCTGAGCCACGCTCTGGGTTCCGACTGTCGGACAAATCGTTGCTTCTCTCTGGCTTTGTTTCGAGTTGATGCGATTAGATTTGCGTCATTTTTGCGTCGATCACAGTGAGAGATGCGCCCTTCGTGTCAACGACCAACACGGTCCGAGGACGTGCTGGGGGCAGCCCGCAAGTGTCGCCAGGCCTCCGGCGCCACAGCTCACCGTACGCCTCTGGGCTGCAGGAGAAAACCGCAGCACCCAGGGGAAACCCACGCAGGCACGGGGAGAACGTGCAAAGGCAGCGGCGGGGACTGAACCCGGGTCGCTGGGCTCGCTACGACCACACCGTGTCGCCCGCAGTTGTTCGGTGCGTTGGCCAACTCTGCCCCGAAGTTCAGCAGTGAGGGGAGGGGAGGGGACGGGTCTGTGATCGGCCCTGAGAGTGTTGAACGGGAAGTTGACACGAGGGGCCGAATATACTACCCCCGTTCCTGCTTGTTACGTGGGGGAGGGAGAGAGAGATCAGTGCGGTGATATGGGGGACGCTGATTATGAAATTTAAACCCATTATCGATCGCGACTGGTATCTCACAGTCCATATGGTAACAAGGATTGACAAGCTGCTGTCTCTCTCTCTCTCTCTCTCTGACACACACACACACACAGACACACACACAGACACAGACACAAACACACACACACAGGCACACACACACACAAACACACACACACAGACACAGGCACACACACAGACAGACACACACACACACACACACACAGGCGCACACACACACACACACACACACACACACACACACACACACACACGTTGTATCCGGTTGTGTGGACCAGGTGACCAGACCTGGGAGTGAGCCTGCAGCGAAGTGGGACAACAGCTCACTCCTTCCCTGCTGTTTGACGTTCACCCCAGCAGGGGGAGTGGCCATTCGACCGCTCAGCATCATGCTAGCCCCCTGCCCCCTCCTCTGCGCCCTCATCTGTCTGCCGCTCTCTGCTGTCACCCCAAGGGACCTGATTCACCCTCTCCGCTATCTGCTCCCTTCTACCAACATGACCTTCAGCTTGCCCGGTTAACCTTTCACCACCTTCCAGCCAAAGCGACCCCACCATAGTCACTTCCCCACCCCTTCCCGGCTGACTGTCCCCCTGGTCTTTTCTGATTCAGTACCAAGACGTGTCCACAAACAACAGACACAGCACACACGTGTTAAACGATAGAAAAAAATTACTTTATTAGAGTTTTATAAAGAATAAAACACAGTAAAGTAGCAAAGGAGATGAAATCATATTTATTAACCAATCACTAAGCTGTTTCGCAAAAACGTACTGCCACAGGGAACCACAGAGACCAGACAGATTTTCTTCTCTCTCCCATCTCCCCTCCCCTCCCCCGAATGAGGGGACAGTCTCATTCAAACCCATCGAATGTTGGAAGACCTTGACAGAGTGGATGTGGAGAGGATGTTTCCTCTTGAGGGGGAGTCGAAGACCAGAGGGCACAGCCTCAGAATGGAGCGATGTCCATTTAGAACGAAGTTGAGGGGGAATGTCTTTACCAGATGGCGGTGGATCTGTGGAATTTGACGCCAGAGGCGGCTGTTGAGGCAAACTCTTTGGGGGTATTTAAGGCAGAGGTTGATAGTCTCGATTAGTCGAGACATGAAGGGTTGCGGGGCTCAGGGAGTGGGGAAGGCAGGAGATTGCGGTCGAGAGGAAAACTGGACCAGCCAAGACGAAATGGCGGAGCAGACTCGATGGGCCAGATAGCCCAATCCTGCACCTGCATCTTATGGTCTTATTGACCATATCCATCTTAAATAAATAATGTAAAACGAGAACTAAAATTGAAAAAATATATTGGATTCAATGTCTGTTCAGAAATCTGATGGTGGAGGGGAATGAGGTAGTGAGGTAGTGTCCATGGGTTCATTGTTCAGAAATCTGGTGGTGGATGGGAAGAAGCTGTTCCTAAGAACATTCAAAACCTCCTCACAGCCGAGCCTAACAGCATTTGGTCTTTGAAACTTCCATTTTATGCGACATATTTTAGCATTTACCGAGGAGGAATCACAAAGAACGTTTCCTTACACTCTCTGCCACGGCTAAGCGTATGGCAGGCTCGAGCGCTAAAGCCTAGCTTATCAAACTTAGCAGAACCGTCAGGGGAGCACTGTGAGCAGAGCAGATAAGAGTTCTTGAGAAGCACAGAGCCGGCGGAGGCCGGAAATCGAAACTCAACGGCAGGGATTCTGGAAACGGTCGGCAGGCCAGGCAGCGCTTGTGGGGAGGGACACAGAGGTGATGTTTCAGGGTACGGTGCCTTCAGATGGAGAACCGTTGATGGGCAGGAGTCTGCTCAGAGTTTAAAACAAAGTCCTATTCCAATGCCACGGGCTGGCTTCCAGCGGCGGGGTTAACCCTCTGTGTCCTGCATCACACAAATCAGAATCGGGTGTAATATCACCGGCAGATGTGGTGAAGTTTGTGAACTTTGCATTAGTCGTACAATGCAATAGATAATAATAGAGAAAAACTGTGATTTATAGTCAGTATATATGCACTATATTAAATAGTTATGTTAAATAAGTAGTGGAAAAATAGAAATAAAAAAGTACTGAGGTAGTGTTCATGGGTTCAATGTCCATTCAGAAAGTAGATGGCAGAGGGGAAGAGGCTGTTCCTGAATTGCTGAGTGTGTGTCTTCAGGCTCCTGTACCTCCTCCCTGATGGTAGCAATGAGAAGAGGGCATGTCCTGGGTGATGGGGGTCCGTAATGATGGACATCACCTTTCTGGGGCATCGCTCCTTGAAGATGCCCTGGATACTGCGGAGGCCGGAGCCCACCATGAAGCTGACTGAGATCACAGCTCACTTCGACTCCACACAGTCGTCCCCGCCATACCAGGCGGTGGTGCGGAATGCTGGAGCGCTCAGCGGGCCAGGCGGCTTCTGTGCGAAGGACGAAACAGTTGGCATTTCGGGCCGAAAGCCTTCGTCGGGACTGGAAAAGGTGGTGAGGGCAGGAAAGGAGTTCAAGCTGGCAGGTGATAGGTAGAGCCGGGTGGGTGGGGGAGGGGGAGGAAGTAAAACACTGGGAGGTGATATGTGGAGCCAGATGGGTGGGGGAGGGGGCGGAAGTAAAATGCTGGGAAGTGATAGGTGCAGCCAGGTGGTTGGGGGAGGGGGGCGGAAGTAAAACACTGGGAGGTGATATGTGGAAGAGATGAAGTGCTGGAACAAGAGAAGAAGGAATCTAACAGCAGAGGAGTGTCGACCATGGGAGAAAGGGAAGGAGGAGGGGCACCAGGTGGAGGTGATAGGCAAGTGAAGAGAGGTAAGAGGAGTTGAAAAATAAGAAATTAACTGGAGTTCGAGGTATTGATTCTTATGTTCAGCTCTCCTTTAAGCTTTAGAGAGGGTGCAGAGCAGATTGACCAGGACGCTGACTGGATTAGAGAGGGTGCAGAGGAGATTCACCAGGATGCTGCCTGGATTAGAGAGGGTGCAGAGGAGATTCACCAGGACGCTGCCTGGATTAGAGAGGGTGCAGATGAGATTCACTAGGATGCTGTCTGGATTAGAGAGGGTGCAGAGGAGATTCACCAGGATGCTGCCTGGATTAGAGAGGGTGCAGAGGAGATTCACCAGGACGCTGCCTGGATTAGAGAGGGTGCAGATGAGATTCACTAGGATGCTGTCTGGATTAGAGAGGGTGCAGAGGAGATTCACCAGGATGCTGCCTGGATTAGACAGCGTGCAGAGGAGATTCACCAGGATGCTGCCTGGATTAGAGAGGGTGCAGATGAGATTCACTAGGATGCTGTCTGGACTAGAGAGGGTGCAGAGGAGATTCAACAGGGCGCTGCCTGGGTTAGAGAGGGTGCAGAGGAGATTCACCAGGATGCTGCCTGGATTACAGAGGGTGCAGAGGAGATTCACCAGGATGCTGCCTGGGTTAGAGGGGGGTGCACAGGAGATTCACCAGGACGCTGCCTGGGTTAGAGGGGGGGTGCACAGGAGATTCACCAGGATGCTGCCTGGATTAGAGAGGGTGCAGAGGAGATTCAGCAGGACGCTGTCTGGATTAGAGAGCAGGTTTTATGAGGAAAGGTTGAGTGAGTTAAGGCTTCTCTCTTTGGAGTGAATGAGGATGAGAGGTGACTTGATAGAAGTGTACAAGATGATAAGATGCATAGATCGAGTGGACAGCCAGAGACTTTTTCCCAGGATGGAAATGGCTAATACGAGAGGGCATAATTTTAAGATGGAATGTACAGTGTAGTGGGGCGGGGGGTGGGGGGGCGGTCAGAAGTCAGTTTTTTACACAGACAGGGGTGGGAGTGTGGAACCCCCTGTCAGGGGTGGTGGTCGATAGAATTACAATCAGTTTTAATATGACTGACATATGTCATGAAATTTGTTGTTTTGTGACAGCAATTCAGTACAATACATAAGCAAATAATGTAATTCACAACAAGAAATATATACTGTGTATATATGAAAATCAGCATACATAAATAAATAGTGAGGTCGAGTCCATGGGTTCATTGTCAGTTCAGAAAGCTGATGGAGGAGGGAAAGAAGCTGTTCCTGAATCGTTGAGGGTGTGACTTCAGCCTTCTGTATCTCCTTCCTGGTGGTAGCAATGAGAAGAGGGCATGTTCTGGGACTCTGTTTTGTTGGGTGGGACTGTGTTTACTTGTGCTGCGACTGCATTTGGTTGAGTGGGACTCTGGTTGGGTGGGCCTATGTTTGGTTGGGTGGGACTGTTTGGTTGGGTGGGACTGTTTGGTTGGGTGGATATGTGTTTGGTTGGGTGGGACTGTTTGTTTGGTTGTGCTGTGACTGTTTGGGCGGGACTGGGTTTAGTTGGATGAGGCTGTGTTTAACATAGAAACACAGAAAACCTGCAGCACAATACAGGCCCTTCCGCCCACAGAGTTGTGCCGAACATGTCCCTACCTTAGAAATTACTCGGCTTACCTATAGCCCTCTATTTTACTAAGCTCCATGTACCTATACAAAAGTCTCTTAAAAGACCCTATCGTATCCGCCTCCACCACCGTTGCCGGCAGCCCATTCCACGCACTCAACACTCTCTGAGTAAAAAACTTATCCCTGACATCTCCTCTGTACCTACTCCCCAGCACCTTAAACCTGTGTCCTCTTGTGGCAACCATTTCAGCCCTGGAAAAAAACCTCTGACTATCCTCACGATCAATGCCTCTCATCATCTTATACACCTCTATCAGGTCACCTCTCATCCTCCATCCCTCCAAGGAGAAAAGGCCAAGTTCACTCAACCTATTCTATAAGGCATGCTCCCCAATCTAGGCAACATCCTTGTAAATCTCCTCTGCACCCTTTCTATGGCTTCCACATCCTTCCTGTAGTGAGGCGACCGGAACTGAGCACAGTACTCCAAGTGGGGTCTGACCAGGGTCCTACATAGCTGCAACATTACCTCTCGGCTCCTAAATTCAATCCCACGATTGATGAAGGCCAATACTCTGTATGCCTTCTTAATGACATAGTCAACCTGCGCAGCTTCTTTGAGCGTCCTATGGACTTGGACCCCAAGATCCCTCTGATGCTCCACACTGCCAAGAGTCTTACCATTAATACTATATTCTGCCATCATATTTGACCTACCAAAATGAACCACCTCACACTTATCTGGGTTGAACTCCATCTGCCACTTCTCAGCCCAGTTTTGCATCCTATCAATGTCCCACTGTAACCCCTGACAGCCCTCCACACTATCCACAACACCTCCAACCTTTGTGTCATCAACAAACTTACTAACCCAACCCTCCACTTCCTCATTCAGGTCATTTTAAAAAATCATGAAGAGTAGGGGGTCCCAGAACAGATCCCTGAGGCACCCCACTGGTCACTGACTTCCATGCAGAATATGACCCATCTACAACCACTCTTAGCCTTCTGTGGGCAAGCCAGTTCCGGATCCACAAAGCAATGTCCCCTTGGATCCCATGGCTCCTTACTTTCTCAATAAGCCTTGCATGGGGTACCTTATCAAATGCCTTGCTGAAATCTATACACTGCATCTACTGTTCTTCCTTCATCAATGTGTTTAGACACATCCTCAGAAACTTCATTCAGGCTCGTAAGGCACAACCTGCCCTTGACAAAGCCATGCTGACTATTCCTAATCATATTATACCTCTCCAAATGTTCATAAATCCTGCCTCTCAGGATCTTCTCTATCAACTTACCAACCACTGAAGTAAGACTCACTGGTCTATAATTTCCTGGGCTATCTATACTCCCTCTCTTGAATAAAGGAACAACATCAACAACTCTCCAATCCTCCGGAACCTCTCCTGTCCCCATTGATGATGCAAAGATCATCGCCAGAGGCTCAGCAATCTCCTCTCTCGCCTCCCAGAGTAGTCTGGGGTACAGCTCATCCGGTCCCGGTGACTTATCCAACTTGATGCTTTCCAATAGCTCCAGCACATCCTCCTTCTTAATGTCTACATGCTCAAGCTTTTCAGTCTGCTGCAGTTCATCCCTACAATCACCAAGATGCTTTTCCATAGTGAACACTGAAGTAAAGTATTCATTAAGTACCTCTGCTATTTCCTCCGGTTGCATGCACACTTTCCCACTTGATAGGGCCTATTCTTTCATGTCTTATCCTCTTGCTCTTCACATACTTGTAGAATGCCTTGGGTTTTCCTTAATCCTGCCTGCCAAGGTCTTCTCATGGTCCCTTCTGGCTCTCCTAATTTCCTTAAGCTTCTTCCTATTAGCCTTATAATCTTCTAGACCTCTAACATTACCTAGCTCTCTAAACCTTTTGTAAGCTTTTCTTTTCTTCTTGACTAGATTTATTACAGCCTTTGTACACCACGGTTCCTGTACCCTACCATGACTTCCCTGTCTCATTGGAATGTACCTGTGCAGAACTCCATACAAATATCCCCTGAATATTTGCCACATTTCTTCCATACTTTTCCCTGAGAACATCTGTTTCCAATTTAAGCTTCGAAATTCCTGCCTGATAGCCTCATAATTCCCCTTACTCCAATTAAATGCTTTTCTAACTTGTCTGTTTCCATCTCTCTCCAATGCTACTGTAAAGGAGATAGAATTATGATCACTATCTCCTTTGGTTGGGCGGGGCTATGTTTAGGCGGGCTGGACTGTGTTTCGGCGGGCGGGACTGTGCTTGGGCGGGTGAGACTGTGTTTAGGTGGGTCTGTGTTTGGCTGGGCGGGACCGTGTTTGGGCAGGTCGGACCGTTTTTGGGCGGGTCTGTGTTTGGTTGGGCGGGACTGCGTTTGGTTGGGTGGGACTGTGTTTGGGCGGGTCCGTGTTTGGTTGGGTGGGACTGTGTTTGGGTGGGTCTGTGTTTGGTTGGGTAAGACTGTGTTTGGTTGAGCGGGACTGTGTTTGGTCGGGTGGGACCATGTTTGGGCGGGCGGGACCGTGTTTGGCTGGGCGGGGCTGTGTTTGGGTGGGACTGTGTTTGGGCAGGTCCGTGTTTGGTTGGGTGGGTGGACTGTGTTTGGGCAGGTGGAACCGTGTTTGGATGGTACTGTGTTTGGGCGGGTCCGTGTTTGGACGGGCGGGACTGTTTGGTTGTGTTGCGACTGTATTTTATCAGCTGAGCTGTCTGCGATGGGGCCAGGGTGATGCAGGAGGGAATGCGTGCCCTGCCGTGGGCTGCCTGCGTGTCTGCCGAGCTGATGACCATCAGCGATGCGGCGACTGGTTTGTACATTGTCACCGTTTCGCTCCAGGCTCCTTGGGCTTGTTGCCTGGCAACCAGGCATTGGCCTAGAATGCTGATGTGTTCCCCTTCCTCCCTGAGAGAGCTCCGGGCGGCTGTAACCAGACACAATATGTATCTGCATCAACGGGGAGGGTCTGCCTGTGTCGGCAGAGCCTCTGCTCTCTACTGCAGATCAAAGCACCTCATCTTTCATCCTCCCACCTCCATTCTGCTGTGTATCAAATTGTCCGAAATGTTCGACTGACATTCACATCTCTTTCCCTGTCAATACACAAACAGAAGAACTGCACTGTATCGACCCTCCGCTTTAAATATACCCAATGACTTGGCCTCCAGTGAATTCCACAGATTCACCAGCCTCTAGCTAAACAAATTCCCCTCATCTCTGTTCCAAAGGGACGTCCTTCTATTCTGAAGCTGTGCCCTCTGGTGCTGGACTCCCCCACTATAAGAAACATCCTCTTAATGTCTACTCTTTCGAGGCCTTTCAAAATTCAGTGGGTTTCAATGAGATCCCTCCCCGCTCCATGCTCTTAAACTCCAGTGAGTACAGGCCCAGAGCCATCAAACACTCCTCAGTCGTTAACCCTTTCATTCCTAGGATAATTTTCATGCACGTCCTCTGGGCTTTC
The DNA here is from genome assembly GCF_030028105.1 of Mobula birostris. Lineage (NCBI taxonomy): Eukaryota > Metazoa > Chordata > Chondrichthyes > Myliobatiformes > Myliobatidae > Mobula > Mobula birostris. Next base: position 1,752,227 of record NC_092397.1, on the reverse strand, counting down.
TCCAATGCCAGCATATCCTTCAATGAGTCTGTACTCGCCGGAATTCAGAAGAATGAAGAGGGATCTCATTTAAACCTTTCAAATGTTGAAAGGCCTAGGCAGAGTTGATGTGGAAAGGATGTTTCCCATGGTGGAGGAGTCTAGGACAAGAGGGCACAGCCTCAGGATTGAGGGGCGCCTGTTCAAAACAAAGATGCGGAGAAATTTCTTTAGCCAGAGGGTGGAGAATTTGTGGAATTTGTTACCATAGCCAGCTGTGGAAGCCAGGTTGCTGGGTGTATTTAAGGCAGAGATTGATAGTTTCTTGATTGGACATGGCATCAAAGGTTATGGGGAGAAGGCTGGGGAGTGGGGTTGAGGAAGGGAAAAATAGGATCAGCCACGACTGAACGTCCAAGCAGACTCGATGGGCCAAATGACCTAATACTGTTCCTCGGTCTTGTGCCCTCATCCTGCACATGGGCCTGCTGTGCCACTCAGCGACAAACAGGCCTGAAGATAATTCTCCGCGAGAATCGAAGGTGCAGTCTGTTGGACAATAGCAGCCAGGGTCCCGGAAGTTGTATCGTGTAAGCTCCTGACTTTTGGGGGGCAATTTTTAAGTCAAATATGGCTGAAGGAGCACTTAGAGATTGATTTTGGCGTCCCACCTCAGGAATATGATGCCCTTCTAACTTGATTGAGTTTATTGAGGTAATGTTGCAGCTCTGTAAAACTCTGATTAGACCACATTTGGAGTACTGTGTTCAGTTCTGGTCGCTTCATTATAGGAAGGATGTGGAAGCTTTAGAGAGGGTGCAGAGGAGATTTACCAGGATGCTGCCTGGATTGGAGAGGGTGCAGAGGAGATTCACCAGGATGCTGCCTGGATTAGAGAGCGTGTCTTATGAGGAATGGTTGAGTGAGCTCGGGGTTTTCTCTTTGGCGTGATGGAGGATGAGAGGTGACTTGATAGATATGTACAAAATGATAAGAGGCACAGATTGAGTGTTCAGCCAGAGAATTTTCCCAGGGGGGAAATGGCTAATACGAGGGGGCATAATTTTTAGGTGATTGGAGGAAAGTATAGGGGGGTGGTCAGCGGTGGGTTTTTTACACAGAGAGTAGTGGGTGTGTGGAATGTCCTGCCAGGGGTGGTAGTAGAGGCAGATACATTCGGGACATTTAAGAAACTCATAGATAGGCTCATGGATGATAGAAAAATGGAGGGTTATGTGGCAGGGAAGGGTTAGATTGATCTTGGAGTAGGTTAAAAGGTTAGCACAACATGGTGGGCTGGTGGCCTTGCACTGTGTCTAATATTCTGTGTTCTGTGTTCTATGTTTATCAGAGATAAAGTGAATGCACACAGTCTTTCCCCCAGGGGTGGGGCATTAAAAACCAGAGGGCACAGGTTTAACGTGAGAGGGGAGAGATTTAACAGAAACCTGAGGGGCAACTTCTTCACCCAGAGGGTGGTCCGTATCTGGAACAAGCTGCCAGAGGAAGTGGTTGAGGCAGGTACATTAAAAATATTTAAAGGACACCTGGACAGGTACACGGATAGGAAAGGTTTCGAGGGATATGGACAGGTACACGGATAGGAAAGGTTTCGAGGGATATGGACAGGTACACGGATAGGAAAGGTTTCGAGGGATATGGACAGGTACACGGATAGGAAAGGTTTCGAGGGATACGGACAGGTACACGGATAGGAAAGGTTTAGAGGGATACGGACAGGTACACGGATAGGAAGGGTTTAGAGGGATACGGACAGGGACACGGATAGGAAAGGTTTAGAGGGATATGGACAGGTACACGGATAGGAAAGGTTTAGAGGGATATGGACAGGTACACGGATAGGAAGGGTTTAGAGGGATACGGACAGGGACACGGATAGGAAAGGTTCCGAGGGATTTGGGCCAAAGGCAGGCAACAGAAACTGGCTTCGGTGAGAATACCAGTCAGCCTGGATGAGTTGGGTAGAAGGACCTGCTTCCAAGCGGTGGGACGTTATGACTCCCCACACACCAGACCTCAGCTCGATGTCGTGTTACACCCTACAAGTTCATTGAAAGTGATGATCTCAGGATCTTGAAGTGCTTCTAAATTCCCGGCCTCATGAGGGGAAGAAGATTCCCTGGCTCTTTACTGAACTTTATTTTCCAGGGCTTGAGGTTTCTCCCTCTCTCCAGCTTTGTTTTCAGCTGAACCCTTCAAAGTAAATACTCTTCCAATGGAATTGTCTCTGTCTCCAACACCTTGTTGCTTGGACTTTGAAAAATGACTGTTTTTAAAAACTACAGAACCAAATAGTTATCATTGGAAGCAGCTTCCCACCAAGGCCACCACCATCCAGGGCATGCTCTCTTCTAACTGGTACCATCGGGCAGGAGGTACAGAAGCCTCGGGTCGCACACCACCAGGTTCAGTATCAGTTATTACCCCTCAACCCTCAGGCTCCTGAGCCAGAGGGGATAACTTCACTCACCTCGACTCTGAACTACAGACCCGGCTCACTTTCAAGGAATCGGCAACTCGTATTCTCAGCATGAAACACACATCAGAGTTGCTGGTGAACGCAGCAGGCCAGGCAGCATCTCTGGGAAGAGGTACAGTCGACGTTTCAGGCTGAGACCCTTCGTCAGGACTAACTGAAGGAAGAGTTAGTAAGAGATTTGAAAGTGGGAGGGGGAGGGGGAGATCCGAAATGATAGGAGAAGACAGGAGGGGGAGGGATGGAGCCAAGAGCTGGGCAGGTGATTGGCAAAGGGGATATGAGAGGATCATGGGACAGGAGGCCCAGGGAGAAGGAAAAGGGGGAAGGGAGGGGGAAGCCCAGAGGATGGGCAAGGGGTATAGTCAGAGGGACAGAGGGAGAAAAAGGAGAGCCAACTCATATCTCAGTCTTGTTTCTTTTCTTTTTTTTTATTTACACAGTTTATCTTTTGCGCGCTGGTTGCCTATCAGTCTTTGTGAGTAGCTTTTCAAGGATTCTGTCATATTTCTTTGTTCCACTGTGAATGCCTGCAAGAAAATTAATCTCAGGGTAGTATACAGGTATTTTGATAATAAATTTACTTTGAACTTTCGACCTTTACAACCGTCGGGCTCCTGAATCGCTGTGGGTGTTGTTACTCACCCCCCCTCTGAACCGCTTCCACGACATACGGGTTCACTTTCAAGGGTCCTGCTGCTCACCTTCTCGGTACTCGTTATTTTTTTTTGCGCAGTTCGCCGCCTCTTGCGCATTGGCCGTTTGTCAGTCGTTGTTTGTGTGTAGTTTGAGGGGTGCCTAACGAGAGGAGTCGGAGGAGAGTGGCCAGACTGGTTCAAGCTGACAGGGAGGTGACAGTAACTCAAATAACCAGACGTCACAACAGCGGTGTGCGGGAGAGCATCCCTGAACGCACAACACGTCGAACCGTGAAGGGGACGGGCTACAGCAGCACCAACATAACCACTTTATTAGGTACAGGAGGTCACTAATAAAGTGGCCAGTGAGTGTATCCGTACTTCGATAACAAATTTACTCTGAATTTTCCAAGGCTGTAGTTTTCCAAAGCAGTATGTTAAGGATTCGTTCTGTCCACACTAACATCTGGTGGTCCCCTCATGCTCAGCATTCCTGGGAATTTTGTTAAGCATACATTGTTCAGTCTCAGTTGTCTGTGAAAGAGTTAACGCACGATTAGCAGCAAAGGTTCAGATTAAGGATTCAGACCAAGGATTTAATCTAAGATATCGTTCAGTATTAGTCTAAGGATTTAAATTAAATGCTTAGACTAAGAATTTCAATTAAGGGTTTAATTTAAGAGTTCATTCTGAGGGGTCAGTCAGTGGATTCACTCTCAGGGTTAAGTCAGTGTTATATTAATTTAGTTAAAAGGTTTAGATTAAGTATTCAGTAAAATGTAGTTAAGGGTTTAGTCAAAGTATTTAGATTAAATACTTGGTCTAAGAGATTAGTCAAAAGGTCTAGTTTAACAATCTAGGCAAGGATTCACACCAACTTTAGCAGTGAGTGAAAGGATTTCGACTAGGGTAGTGTACAGTGAACCCCTACCATCAGGTAGGGGGGTGCCATAGCATTAGGGCAAGGGGTCAGAATCAGGTTTAATATCACCAGCAGATGTCGTGAAGTATGTTTTTGTAGCAGCAGTACAATGCTGACATGAAAGAAAACAATCTGCATTACTGCACGTATATATATTAAATCGTTAAATTAATAAATAAGTAGGGAGCTGGTGTTCGTGGGTTCATTCTCCATTCAGAAATTGGATGGCAGAGGGGAAGAAGCTGTTCCTGAATCACTGGGTGTGTGCCTTCAGGCTCCTGTACCTCCTACCTGATGGTAGCAATGAGAAGAGGGCATGAACTGGGTGATGGGGTCCTTAAAGATGAATGCCGCCTTTTTAGACCATAAGATATCGGAGCAGAATCGGGCCATTTGGCCCATCGAGTCTGCTCCACCATTTCATCATGGCTGATCATTTTTACCTCAGCCCCAGTCTCCTGCCTTCCCCATGTATCCCATCATGCCCTGTCCAATCAAGAATCTATCAACCGCTGCCTTCAATATACATAAAGACTTAGCCTCCACAGGTTCACCGCTGTCTGGCTAAAGAAATTTCTCCTCACCTTCATTCTAAATGGAAGCCCCTCTATTCTGAAGATGTGTCCTCTGGTGCCTCAATCTCTACAGCTCTCTGGGATGTACACTGTCTGGTCCAGGTGACTTATCTACCTTCAGACCTTTCAGCTTCCCATGGACCTTCTCTCTAGTCATGGTAACTTCACTCGCTTTATGAGCCTAACACGTGGAACATCCACATCCCGCTAGTGTTTTCCACTGATGCAAAATATTTATTCAGTTTGTCTGCCATTTCTTTATCTGCCATTACTACTTCTCCAGCATCATTTTCCAGTGGTTCAATATCTACTCTCGCCCCTCTTTTGTCCCTTTAGATATCTGAGGAAACTTTTGGTAAAACTCTGGTTGGGCCACACTTGGAGTACTGTGTCCAGTTCTGGTCACCTCACTATAGGAAGGATGTGGAAGCATTGGAAAGGGTATAGAGGAGATTTACCAGGATGCTGCCTGGTTTAGAAAGTATGCATTATGATCAGAGATTAAGGGAGTTAGGGCTTTACTCTTTGGAGAGAAGGAGGATGAGAGGAGACATGATAGAGGTGTACAAGATAATAAGAGGATTAGATAGAGTGGACAGCCAGCGCCTCTTAACCAGGGCATCACTGCTCAATACAAGAGGACATGTCTTTAAGGTAAGGGGTGGGAAGTTCAAGGGGGATATTAGAGGAAGGTTTTTTACTCAGAGAGTGGTTGGTGTGTGGAATGCACTGCCTGAGTCAGTGGTGGAGGCAGATACACTAGTGAAGTTTAAGAGACTACTAGACAGGTATATGGAGGAATCTAAGGTGGGGGCTTATATGGGAGGCAGGGTTTGAGGGTCGGCACAACATTGTGGGTGGAAGGGCCTGTACTGTGCTGTACTATTCTATGTTCTATGTATCCTCTTTAATATTATTGATTAGCTTACTTTTGTGTTCCATCTTTTCCTTAATGACTTGGTTTAGGTGCCTTCTGCTGGTTTTTAAAAGCTTCCCAATCCTCTATCTTCCACCTAATTTTTGCTCTATTATATGCCCTCTCTTTGACTTTTCTTGTTAGCCATGGTTGTGGCACCTTTCCTTTAGAGTACCTCTTCCTCGTTGGGATGTATATATCCTGTGCCTTCTGAATTGCTTCCAGAAGTTCCAGCCATTGCTGCTCTGCCATCATCCCTGCCAGTGTTCTTTTCCAATCCATTCTGGCCAACTCCTCTCTCATGCCTCTGTAATTCCTTTTACTTCACTGTGATACTGTCACATCTGATTTCAGCTTCTCCTTCTCAAATTTCAAGGTGGATTTGATCAAATAATGATCACTTGACCCTAAGGGTTCTTTTACCTTTAGCTCTCTAATCAATTCCGGTTCATTGCATAACACCCAAGCAGAATAGCTGATCCTCTCGTGAGCTCAACCATGAGCTACTCTAAAAAGCCACCTTTATACTTTATACTTTGCTGTCGTCAAACAATTGATACTAGAACGTACAATCATCATAGCGATATTTGATTCTGCACTTCGCGCTCCCTGGAGTACAAATCGATAGTAAATATTAAAAATATAAATTATAAATCATAAATAGAAATTAGAAAAGGGAAAGTAAGATATTGCAAAAAAAGTGAGAGGCAGGTCCGGATATTTGGAGGGTACGGCCCAGATCCGGGTCAGGATCCGTTCAGCAGTCTAATCACAGTTGGAAAGAAGCTGTTCCCAAATCTGTCTGTATGGATCTTCAAGCTCCTGAGCCTTCTCCCGGAGGGAAGAGGGATGAAAAGTGTGTTGGCTGGGTGGGTCATGTCCTTGATTATCCTGGCAGCACTGCTCCAACAGCGTGCAGTGTAAAGTGAGTCCACGGACGGAAGATTGGTTTGTGTGATGTGCTGCGCCGTGTTCACGATCTTCTGCAGCTTCTTCCGGTCTTGGACAGGACAACTTCCATACCAGGTTGTGATGCACCCTAGAAGAATGCTTTCTACGGTGCATCTATAAAAATCTTGTAGTCACTCTAGAAAATTCCCCCTCCTGGGTTCCAGCACCAACCTGATTTTCCTAATCTACCTGCACATTGGAATTGACTATTGTAGCATTACCCTTTTGACATGCATTTTCTATCTCCGGTTGTAATTTATAGGTCACGTCCTTACTACTGCTTGGGGGTCTGTTTCCAACTGCCATCAGGGACGTTTTACCCTTGCCGTTCCTTAGCTCTATCCAAGATGACTCAACACCTTCTGACCCTGTGTCACCTCTTTCTAATAATCTGATTTCATTTTTCACCAATAGAGCTACGCCGCCCCCTCTGCCTTCCTGCCTATCCTTTCAATACAAAGTGTATCCTTGGACATTCAGCTCCCAGCTATAATCTTCCTTCGGCCGTGATTCAGTGATGCCTACAACATCATACCCGCCAATCTGTAACTGTGCTACGAGTTCATCTACCTCATTCCGTATACTCATTCAAATGTAACGCCTTCACCCGGTTTTGATTTTCTCGGCCTTTTACATTGCATCGCATCCTGGTGATTGTTCATTTGCCCCATCGTCAGCCGTCTCACTCCACTTCATCCTCAGCACTGTCACTCGGGTTCCCATCCCCCTGCCAAATTCCCCACCAATTCTAGCCAACCTGCCTACAAGGATATTGAACCCCCTGGGGTTCAGGTGTAACCCGTCCCTTTTTGTACAGGTCGCACCATCCCCAGGAGAGATCCCAATGATCCCAAAAATCTGAATCCCTGCCCCCTGCACCAGTTCCTCAGCCACGTGTTCACCTGCCAAGTCATCCTGTTCTGGAACTACCTGTCCTGAATGCGGAAGAACTTTCAAAGCCAAGACTGGACTCGGAAGCCACTTGAGAGCCCATAAGTAGATCAACGGAACAAAGACCGTCATCCTCGACCTCGAGGGATAGCCATGACAACATCCTATCCTTACCCTCACAGGCATGTGACATAGGCAGCAATCCAGAGATTACTACCCTGGAGGTCCCGTTTCTCAGTGTTCTACCTAGCTCCTTAAAATCTCTCTTCAGGACCTCCTCACCTTGTCTACCTATATCATCGGTGCCAGAACGCAGCAAGTCTTCTGGCTGCTCGCTCTTGTCCTTGAGAATGCCATGGATACGATATGAGACATTGCTGATCCTGGCGCCAAGGAGGCAATATACCATCCGGGTGTCTCTATCACGCCCACAGAACCTCATCCCTGCTCCTCTGGCTAAGGAACCTCCTACCCCCACTGCAGTTCCCTTCAACTCTCTGTTCCTTGAGCCACAGTGCTAGAGATCTGGCCACTGTGGGTCCCCTCTGGTAGGTCGTCCCCCTGAATAGTGTCTGAAGTTGTATACTTATTATTGAGGGGACGGCCACAGGTGTACTCTGCAATGGCTGTGCATTTGCCTTCCTTCTCCTGACAATCCCCTGTTACCTGCCTCCTGCAACCTCCCTGTAGCTCCTGTCTATCACCCCCTCATTCCCCCGTATGTCGAAGGTCATCGAGTTGAATTTCTAGTTCCTTAACACATTCTGTCAAGAGCTGCAGCTCAGTGCACCTGGCCCCAGATGGGAGACCTCCAGTCTCCAGACTCCCCATGTCCCACACAGAGTACAAAACTCTGCCCCGGAGCCATTCTCACTCGTCCACTTTGCCCTAACAGACGAGGAATGAACACATAAGGGCAGAGAGAGTAACTCACCAAATACTTTACCTCACCCACGCCTGATGAGCCAAAGCCCGCTCTGAACACTGGCTCACTCAGATGAAGGGCCACTCCGCTTGCGATTTTATTTTTACTGGCTCTGTCCAATGAAACCCTCTTTGGCTAATGGTCACCTGTCAACTCAGAGAATGCTACGAAGCCCTGACTTTTCAATCTTGATTGAAAGGTAGCCCTTTTAACGCATCCCTGATGTGACCAATTCCTTTCTGAGGCATTGCTCCTTGAAGACGCCCTGGATACTTCGGAGTCTAGTGCCCATGATGGAGCTGACTGAATTTACAACTCTCTGCAGCTTATTTTGATCCCATGCAGTAGACTGACCCCCACTCCCCACCCCCAGACAGAGATGCAGCTGGTTAGAATGCCTTCCACGGGACATCTGTGGAAATTTGCGAGTGTCTTTGGTGACAAACCAAATCTCCTCAAACTCCTAATGAAATATAGCCGCCGTTGTGCCTTCTTCGTAGCTGCATCGATATGTTGATATACAAGGACTGTTAGCAGGGGGAACAGTCTCTTCCCTCAGGCTGTGAGACTGCAGAACTCCCTGTCACCACCCTGGTCTCACCATGCATGAAGTGCGAACAGCGTTGTACTGCTTACTTTTAAACCTGAGTCGAAAATGCATCTTACACCAAATATCAAACTTCTGGAATATATTTTATTGTTGATTGATTTGTGGTAAATTTGTTCTGTGTGAGTGGGTTACTGTATATGTGCTGTGCTGCGCACCCTGATCTGGAGGAATATTGTTTCATTTGGCCGTATACGTGTGGACAGTTAATTGAGCATCAGCTTGAACTTAAAAGTTTAGTCTTAAGAGTTTATATCAGATTTAGATAAAGAGCCGACGCTGGGGTTCACAGTAAAGACTGATGTTTTCAAGGGATGTTTTAGCGTTCAGAGTTAATGTTTTAAAAGTAATTTAGATAAAGAGCTGACGCTGGGGTTCACAGTAAAGACTGATGCTTTCAAGGGCTATTTTAGTGTTCGGGGTTAATGTTTTAAAAGTAATTTAGATAAAGGGCTGACGCTGGGGTTCATGGTAGACTGATCTGATCTGATGCTTTCTAGGGCTGTTCTGGTGTTCAGGGTTAGTGTTTTAAAAGTAATTTTTATTTGTTGAGATAGAGCGTGGAACAGCCCCTTCCAGCCCTATGAGCCGCACCGGCCAGCAATCCCCCAATTTAACCCCAGCCTATCACGGGACAATTTACACTGACCAGTTAACCTACCACCCGGAATGTGGGAGGAAACCAGAGCACCTGGAGGAAACCCACGCACTCACGGGGACAACGTACAAACGCCTCACATGCAGTGGTGGGAATTGAACCCGGGTCGCTGGCTGCACAAATCCCTGCCCACTCCTTACAGGCAGTGATGGGAATTGAACCCGGGTCGCCGGGACTGTAAACCGTTGTGCTAACCACTACACTACCACACAGCCCTCTGGTGGTTGCTGATACCCCATCGCCTGCTGTGGTCTGTACACGCGGGGACCCACACTAAACATCGAAACAGTCTGACCGTTGCCTTCCCAGACCTCTGGCCCACCAGAAATCTCTGAGCATCCATTAGAATTCTAAAACACTGAGCAGTATAGAGTCATAAGAAAGTACGGCACAGAAACAGGCCCTTTGGCCCATCGAGTCCATGCTGAGCCATTTAAACTGCCTACTCCCATCGACCTGCACTGGGACCATAGCCGTCTGCACCCCTTCTGTCCATGTACCTATCCAAACTCCCCTCGGTGGTTAGTGCAACAGCATTACAGAGTTCAGAGTTCAGTCCCAGCGTCCCCCATGAGCAAGTTTATACGCCCTCCCCGCGACTGCATGGGTTTCCTTCGGGTGCTCTGGTTTCCTCCCACACTCCCAATACCTACCGGTTGGTCGTCTAATTGGTCATTGTAAGTTGTCCGGTGATTAGGCTAGGGTTGAATCGTGGGTTACTGGGCGGCGCGGCCTGAACAGTTGGACGGGCTTTATTCTGCCCTGTATCTCTAAATGAAAACTAGAAGCAGGTCGTTCGGCCCAACTGCTCCATGCTGTCTTCCCCCAGCAGTTTATTTCTTGCTCCAAGTTCCGAGCATGCTGGGTATGGAGGAGACTGTTGGTAGCTCCTGTTGACTATTTGATAAGGTGCTGGGAAGCCGGTTTCTCGAAACACCTATCTGAATTATTAGTTGGATCTGAGGAGATGCAGGGTAGCTATCGACACTGATTGTTGCAGATGGGTAAAATACCCCCGGGGCATCACTGGAAAACTGGGCCTGGCTGTCTCAGGTTCACCATTGACGCCCAGTTCTGTGTGACGTTAATATGCTCGGAGCGATTGGTTCGCAGAGAAGTGTGAGGCCTCGCCGCCGATGAAAGGCAAATGGGTTTTCATACCATGGGTTCTGACAGGAAAAAGCAGAAAGGCTGTACAGGGGACGGTAAATGGTGGAGGTGTGTGTCACAGAATGCTGATGAGGACAGAAGTTTATCATTCAGTGAAGAATCTTCCGTACACTGTCTGTGCTGGCCCTGAACTTTCCTCGTTCCCGATAAACATTCCTTTTTTCTTCTTCCTTACTCCCTCTCATTCAACCTCTAATTTGCCCTTCTCCCTTTCATTTTTAATCTTTTCTTTCTCTCTCTCACCCTCTCTTTCCCCCCTCTCACCTCCCTCTTTCTTTTCCCTCTCTCCCTCACTCTTTCTCTATCTCTCCTCTGTTCTCTCTCCCACCTTGTCTTCCTCTTCACTCCACACTCATTCCATTTATTAGCTTGTCTTGTTCAGCCTCTCCTTCCTGCATCTCTCCTTTATCCCCCTCTCATTCCTTCTCTCTTTCTCCTGTCTTCTCTTCCTCTTCTTCACCCCCATCCATTCATCAACTTCTCTCATTTTCTTTTCCTTTGTCTCATTCAGCCCCCCTCCGGTTTGGTCATAGTAATAGAACACTACAGGCCCTTCAGCCCATCTAGTCCATGCTGAACTCCCACCGACCTGCACCGGGCCCATAACCCTCCATATCCCTGCCAGCCATGTACCCATCCAAACTTCTCCTGAACATTGAAATTGAGCTCGCAGGCACCACCTGTGCTGGCAGCTCGTTCCTCCCTCTCACCACCCTCAGAGTGAAGAAGTTTCCCCTCATCATCCCCTTAAAACTTTCCCTTTTGACCCTTAACCCGTGACCTCTAGTTGTAGTCCCACCCAACCTCAGCGGAAATGGCCACTCTTCATTCATTCTCTCTCTGTCTGTCTCTCTCTCTGTCACTGTCTCTTTCTCCCCCCCACCCCCCATCCAACATCCCAAACATCTAACTTTTCTTAATCCTGGGAATGAAAGGGTTAACGTATGGGGAGCATTTGGTGTCTCGGGGCCTGAACTCGCCGGGGAAGAATGAGAGGCATCTCACTGAAACCTACTGTGAACGTTGAAGGGTCTAGACAGAGTGGGTGTGGAGAGGATGTTTCCTGTAGCAGGAGAGTCCTGGACCAGAGCGCACAGCCTCAGAAAAGAGAACACGTCTCTTTAGAATAGAGATGAGGAGGAATTTCTTTAGCCAGAGGGTGGTGAATCTGTGGAATTCATTGCCACAGGCAGCAGTGGAGGCCAAATCGTTGGGAATATTTAAGGCAGTGATTGATAGGTTCTTGGTTAGTAAGGCAGTGGGGGGTTAGGGTTTCTGCATCAGAATCAGTTTTATACTGACATACTGGACGTCGTGACGTTTGTTGTTTTGTGGCTGCAGTTCAAAATTCAAAGTGCGTATACATTCTACAACGTTGAGACTCCAAACAGAGGAGATTCTGCAGTGGCTGGAAATCTGGAGGAACGAACGAACACACACACACACACACACACACACACACAGAGTTACTCACACAAACACAGAGTCTCACACACACACACACACACACACACACACACACACACACAGAGTCACTCACACAAACACAGAGTCTCACACACAGACACACACACACACACACACACACACACACACACAGAGTTACTCACACAAACACAGAGTCTCACACACACACACACACACACACACACACACACACACAGAGTCACTCACACAAACACAGAGTCTCACACACAGACACACACACACACACACACACACACACACACACACACACACACACAAAATGCTGGGGGAACTCAGCAGCTCAGCAATAATAAGCAGTCGGTGGAGAGGGACAAACAGTCAATATCTTAGGCCGAGACCCTTCATCAAGACTGGAAAGGAAGGGGGGAAGATACCAGAGTAAAAAGGTGTAGGGGAGGGGACAGAGGATAGCAGGAAGGTGACAGGTGAAGACAGGTGGGTGGAGAAGGTCAAGGGCTGATGAGGAAGGAATCTGATAGGGGAGGAGAGTGACCATAGGAGACAGGAAGGTGAGAGGAGGCAAGAGGCCAGAGTGCGGGGGGGGGGGGGGGGAGATTTTTTTACCGGAAGAAGAAATCAATATTCATGCCATGAGGTTGGAGGCTACCCAGACGGAATATAAGGTGTTGCTCCTCCATAAGGGTGGCCTCATCCTGGCTCAAGAGGAGGTCATGGATCGAGCTTGAGATTTGGCTTCTTGCTGGCAGCCACCAAATAAAGAAACACCATGGAACCCGCTGAAAGAAAACTCTCCCCACAAGACTATCCAAGCTGCAAAAAAAAGTGCAAGTCACGCAATACGTAAAGAAACATTAAGTACAAAAGAAAAATAATGAGGTGGTTTTCATGTGGGCCGTCCAGAATTCTAACGGCAGACAGTATAAAGTTTTCTGAAACAACGGGGATATCTGGGGAAGGGGTGAGATTGGACTGTTCATATCACTCGCGCAGAAATAAGAGGGCTACTGCCCTGGGACGTTTAGATAGCAGGAATTAACTTCTCGAGGATCCATGGTGATTTTCGAGAGAGCTCTGGAGCCCTGGGTTCGATCCCCACCTCCCGACTCACAACCCGGTTGTTGTCACTGACTTGTACGATGCCAGATCTGTTCTCCTACAGCGGCAGTACAGTGGAAAGACATAAACTTGCTATAAATGACAGAAATCTATAAACAGTGTTTGTGGGTTCGTAGCCCCTTCAGAAGCCTGATGCCGAAGGGTAAGAAGCTGTGCCTGATTCATAGAACCTAGAACTGTGCAAACCAGCCCTTCAGCCCACAATGGTGTGCTGACCCTTTAACCTACTCTGAGATCAATCTAGCCCTTCCCTCCCACAGAGCCCCCCCCCCACCAGTTTTCTATCACCTAAGAATCAGAATCAGATTTAATGTTACTGGCATTTGTTGTTTTACGGCGGCAGTACATTGCAATACACAGTAATAAAAACTAAAAATTACAATACAAATAAATATATACTGAATTAAATTCTTCTTCTTCCTGGGGCCCTCAGCTCCCAGTGGAGCACGGGCCATGGATGACCTCCCGTCTCCATTGTCCAAAGTTGATGGTCTGTTTGGAGTTCAGCAGTGTTTCTATAATCCATCGAATTACAGGCATAGGCTTACACAGCCTCACCACAGCCCTGTTGCTGGCCTTGCCAGCTTCCACTGCTCTCTCCACGGGGACTTGGAGAGACAACAAGAGAAGAAAAACGATTGAGATAATGTTCATGGATTCATTTTCTGTTCAGAAATCGGACGGCAGAGGGGAAGAGGCTGTTCCTGAATTGTTGAGTGTGTGCCTTCAGGCTCCCGTAGCTCCTCCTGGACGGTAGCAATGAGAAGAGGGCACGTCCTGGGTGATGGGGGTCACTGCCTTTTTGAGGCATCGCCTTTTCAACGTGTCCTCGAAGCTGGGGAGGGGTTGTGGCCAAGATCTATCACCCCCCCCACCCCATAGATACCGGCTCGATCCCAACCTCTGGTGCAGAGCTTGTGACTCTTCTTGCTTAGGAGTTCGTGAAGATTCGTCAACGACATCTAAAACGTTGACAAATTGAATAAATACCAGAAAGAATTTATAAAAATCGCATTGGCGGTAGCCAAGAAGGCTATAGCAGTTACTTGGAAATCGGATTCGTATTTAAGTATGGATCGTTGGAATAATGAAATTTTTAGCTGTATTCCACTTGAAAAAATTACTTATAATTTAAGAGATAAATATGATACATTTTTGAATATTTGGCACCCTTATTTACAAAAGATAGGATGGCATATCTAGGTGCTCCGATGATAAAGATGTTGGTCCTTTGGGGAAAGTAACAAATAAATATATTAAATTTATCTCGAATCCCTGGAGTATGTGGAGACCTTCCAATATCCAGGCAGTTTTTCTTTTTCTTTCTTTCAGGTGGGGGTATATATCGGGGAGAAGGGTTAAGGGGAGGGGGGAGGGTAGATATTATTATTTCATCTAATCAAGTTTGAAAACTCAATAAAAATTATGTAAAAAAAATAAAACGTTGACAAACGTCTGAGATGTGTAGTGGAGAGCGTATTGACCGGCTGCCTCACTGGGACGGAAACACCAACGCCCTTGAACGGAAAATCCTGCGAAAGGTAGTGGATACGGCCCAGTCCATCACAGGTAAAGCCCTCCCCACCATTGAGCACATCTACACGGAGCGCTGTCGCAGGAAAGCAGCATCCATCATCAGAGATCCCCACCACCCAGGACACGCTCTCTTCTCACTGCTGCCATCAGGAAGGAGGTACAGGAGCCTCAGGGCCCACACCACCAGGTTCAGGAACAGTTATTACCCCTCAACCATCAGGCTCCTGAACCAGATTGGCTAACTTCACTCAACTTCACTTGCCCCGTCCTGAACTGTTCCCACAACCTATGGGCTGACTTTCAAGGACTCTTCATCTCATGTTCTCAACATCTATTGCCTATCTATTTATTATTATTATTATTTCTTTCTTATTGTATCTGCACACTGGTTGAGCACCCAGCTTGGTGTGATCTTTTACTGAGTCTGTTACAGTTATTATTCTATAGATTTGCTGAGCCTGCCCCGGGGAAATGAATCTCAGAGTTGTACTTTGAATAACTTTACTTTGAACTTTAGAGAGGGGTGCCAGTGGTCGAGGCAGGTACAGTGGGTACATTTAAAAGGCACTTGAGTTGGAAAGAGTGAGGAGGAGATTTGCGAGGATTGTCGGTTCTTGCGGGCCTGAGTCACAGGGAAAGGCTGGACAGTTGAGACTTCATTTTGTAGAGTGTAGGAGATGTCTGGAGGGTGTCCTTACAAAGGGGTACAGATCCTCCGACTGCCCACCACTGAAACTGAGTAAAACCTTGGCCCCCAGAGTACTTTTCCCCGGGGGTGGAGAGTCAAGAACTTCTTTTAGCCACCTTGGTTTCCTCCTTCAGCGTTCTCTTGCATTTCTCTGTCTCATTGAGTCCCACATCTGCTCCTTCCTACCTACACCTGCTACGCACCTCCTTTTTCTTAACCAGGGCCTCAATTTCTCTCGAGAACCAAGGTTTCCTAAACCTGTTATCCGAGGCTTTTGATTCTGGCAGAAACAGACAAATTCTGTCCTCTCGAAATTTCACTTTCGAAGGCCTCCCACTTACCAAGTACACCTTTGCCAAAAAAAAACAACTTGTTCCAATCCACACCTGCCAGATCCTTTCGAATGTCATCAGAATTGGCCTTTCTCCAATTTAGAATCTCAATTTAGTACAGAGGAGTATCAAATCAGGAGGAGAATAGAAAGATTGAAATCACACAGTTTTATCTCCCAAAGAAGGGAATCGGGAAGCAGAGGGCACAGGTTTAAGGTGAGAGGGGAGAGATTTAATAGGAAGCTGAGGGGCAACTTCTTCACCCAGTGGGTGGTCCATATATGGAATGAGGGAGTGGTTGAGGCAGGTACAGTACTCTCCATTGTCCCCTCGGTTTTCAAGGTGGCAACCATCATTCCAGTGCCAAAGAAGGTGACAGTAATCTGCCTAAATGACTATCATCTGGTGGCACTAACATCAGCCATGATGAAATTGTTTCAGCGGCTGGTCACGGAGCACATTAAACTCTTTCTCTCGGTTACATTCCGCCCTTTCCAGTTCGCTCATCGCTCAAATCCATCCACTGATGGAGCAATTGGTTTTGCACCCCCCCCAACTCTGTGCTGACCCACCTGGAAAATGGGGTCTCATATGCTAGACCTCAATTCATCACCATCATACCCCAGAAACTGATCACACTGCTGACGCAAGACTGTGTCGCAGGACCCAGCTCAAACCACGTCATCAAGTTTGCAGATGATACAACAGAGGTTGGTCTCATCACGAACGATGATGAGACGGACTACAGGGAGGAGGTGGAGTGGCTGGTGGACTGGTGTGAGAAGAGCACCCTAAGCCTGAATGTGGAGAAGACAGAGGAAATCATTGTGGGCTTCAGGTGGCATCCGTTAGTCTCACGAGACCATGGATCTGCGCCTGGAAAGTCTTGCTTTAGTCTGTGTCGACGCTGGAGTGTCCTCTCCAGGGCGCAGGCCTGGGCAAGGTTGTATGGAAGACCGGCAGCTGCCCATGCTGCAAGTCTCCCCTCGCCACGCCACCGATGTTGTCCAAGGGAAGGGCAAGGGCCGATACAGCTTGGCACCAGCGTCGTTGCAGGAGTTGCCAGAACGAGGTTGAAGGCAACGTCAGACTGCCTTAGGGACTCCAGCTCCGGATTTGTCCTCAGGGTTTACTCCCAAAGCTTTTCCCATGAGTGGGTATGGCCGCAAGGCAGTGGAGGTTTGAAATCAGGGTTTCCCTCTCTTAGATGGACTGCCTTCCCAGGCTGACGAGCTCCATGTACCCGAAGCACTGGTTTTAAGGCGCCAGGACCCGCCTCGCCCCTTCTCCTGTCAGTAGAAACAGTTCCGCCGAGCTTAGAGGCTAAGCCACACGAGAAGGCCAGGAATTGGACTTGGTTGTCAGAGGCTATTTGAGGCGCCTGCCGTGAGCAGCACTTTTAGGTAGTGGGAGCTATCCCCACTACCACCCCTCAGCTTGACAACCTTGGACTTCAGGAGGGTGCAGACAAACCATAGAGAGAGTTAAGTGCACCAAGTTCCCAGGAGATCACATAGAAACATAGAAAATAGGTGCAGGAGGAGGCCATTCGGCCCTTTGAGCCTGCACCGCTATTTATTATGATCATGGCTGATCATCCAACTCAGAACCCTGCCCCAGCCTTCCCTCCATATCCCCTGACCCCCGTAGCCACAAGGGCCATATCTAACTCCCTCTTAAATATAGCCAATGAACTGGCCTCAACTGTTTCCTGTGGCAGAGAATTCCACAGATTCACCACTCTCTGTGTGAAGAAGTTTTTCCTAATCTCAGTCCTAAAAGGCTTCCCCTTTATCCTCAAACTGTGACCCCTCGTTCTGGACTTCCCCAACATCGGGAACAATCTTCCTGCATCTAGCCTGTCCAATCCCTTTAGGATTTTATATGTTTCAATCAGATCCCCCCTCAATCTTCTAAATTCCAATGAGTACAAGCCCAGTTCATCCAGTCTTTCTTCATATGAAAGTCCTGCCATCCCAGGAATCAATCTGGTGAACCTTCTTTGTACTCCCTCTATGGCAAGGATGTCTTTCCTCAGATTCGGGGACCAAAACTGCATGCCTCCAGGTGTGGTCTCACCAAGGCCTTGTACAACTGCAGTAGTACCTCCCTGCTCCTGTACTCTAATCCTCTCGCTATAAATGCCAGCATACCATTCGCCTTTTTCACTGCCTGCTGTACCTGTATGCCCACTTTCAATGACTGGTGTATAATGACACCCAGGTCTCATTGCACCTCCCCTTTTCCTAATCGGCCACCATTCAGATAATAATCTGTTTTCCTATTTTTGCCACCAAAGTGGATAACTTCACATTTATCCACATTAAATTGCAACTGCCATGAATTTGCCCACTCACCCAACCTATCCAAGTCACCCTGCATCCTCTTAGCATCCTCCTCACAGCTAACACTGCCACCCAGCTTCGTGTCATCCGCAAACTTGGAGATGCTGCATTTAATTCCCTCATCCAAGTCATTAATATATATTGTAAACAACTGGGGTCCCAGCACTGAGCCTTGCGGTAACCCACTAGTCACTGCCTGCCATTCTGAAAAGGTCCCATTTATTCCCACTCTTTGCTTCCTGTCTGCTAACCAACTCTCCACCCACACCAATACCTTACCCCCAATACCGTGTGCTTTAAGTTTGCACACTAATCTCCTGTGTGGGACCTTGTCAAAAGCCTTTTGAAAATCTAAATATACCACATCCACTGGTTCTCCCCTATCCACTCTACTAGTTACATCCTCAAAAAATTCTATGAGATTCGTCAGACATGATTTTCCTTTCACAAATCCATGCTGACTTTGTCCGATCATTTCACTGCTTTCCAAATGTGCTGTTATCACATCTTTGATAACTGACTCCAGCAGTTTCCCCACCACCGATGTTAGGCTAACCGGTCTATAATTCCCTGATTTCTCTCTCCCTCCTTTTTTAAAAAGCGGGGTTACGTTAGCCACCCTCCAATCCTCAGGAACTAGTCCAGAATCTAAAGAGTTTTGAAAAATTATCACTAATGCATCACAGATAACCTCACCTGGTCCCTTAACATCATCTCCCTGAACGAGAGGGCACAGCAGTACCTCCACTTCCTGAGGCGAGTGAGGCTCCCCCCTTCCATCTTAACTGTGCTTTACAGGAACAACGTTGAGAGCACCCTGATGTTGCGTTTCCAGTTGGTCTGGGAGCAGTCCAGCATCGGACCGGAAGCCCCTGCAGAGGACTGTGCAGGGCCCTTAATATTACCAAGGATTTCACCCATCCATCCAGCATCCTCTTTGACTTTCTACTGTCAGGCAGGAGACTCTGATGCATAAAAACAAGAACGGTCAGGATGGGAAACAGCTTCTTCCCCCAGGGCACGAGGCTTCTGAACACCCTGCCGCATCGCTTTCGAAGTGTCATCAGATAATTTGTACTGTACCTGACAATATTTAATATTAATGAGCTTCAGTTTGTTCTTTATGTGTGATTCATCTGTAGATTTGATCCTTAACTTCATCAGTTACCATGCGTTATATGTGCTACTGGACTGTACACCCTGGTCTGGAGAAACGTCTTGTTATATGGTCATATGGTTTCTATAGATGTCATATACATGAATATAGTTAAATGGCACATACGAGGGGTGATTGATGAGTTTGTGGCCTAAGGTAGAGGGAGTCAATTTTAGAAAAGCTAGTGCATTTATTTTTCAACACAGTCCCGTCCTACATGTACACACTTAGTCCAGTGGTCGTGGAGCATTCTTTGTAGAAGTGGTCCACAGCAGGGGTGATTGATGAGTTTGTGGCCTAAGGTAGAAGGAGATGAGTTATTAACTTCAAACTTTCCGCATTATCACTCAGAGAGTTGAACTGCACGTGCACGTAACGAGAGCGTTTTGTACCTCCAGGTGGTCCACAGCAGGGGTGACTGATAAGTTCATGGCTTAAGGTAGAAGGAGATGAGTTATACAGCTCTCGTTACATACACGTGCAGTTCAACCCTCTGGGTGAAAATGCAGAAAGTTTGAAATTAATAACTCATCTTCTTCTACCTTAGAGGCCACAAACTTATCGTTCACCCCTGCTGTGGGCCGCTTCTGGAGGTCCAAGACGCCGACTTCTATAAAGAAGGGATCCGTACGCTCCACGACCGCTGGACTAAGTGTGTAAATGTAGGAAAAATAAATGTGCTAGGTTTTTTAAAATTGATTCCTTCTACCTTAGGCCATGAACTTATCAATCACCCCTTGTAGCTAGGGTGCTTTAGACTTTTGCACAATACTGTAGTAATTTTATGTATTGCTGGCCCAAAAAAAAACAAATTTCCTGACGTGTGAGTGGTGATAAACCGGATTCTGATATAAGTCTCTATTGTGGACTGAGAGTGGGAAGGGGGCCGGGAGACGGGAATCATGGTTGGGAAAGGGGAAGGGAGAGGGGAGGGAGCAGGAAGCACCAGATATATATTTGGTAGTGATCAATAAACTAGTTGTTTGGTATCAAGTGACCTTGCCTGGTGTCTCAGGGCTGGGTGTGTCTGCACCTGCACCACCCATCCCCTGTCCACCAGTCCTACACCCCTCCCGCCACACTCCGTCCTCTCCATTCCCAACATCCTTCGCTCTCCGCTCCACGTTGACAAACACAGAACCTAATGCCTTAGGTACCGTAACTGGGAATACAGGTCCATAATTCGTTGACACTGTTAGACAGGGTCATAAAGAAAGCTTTTGGCATATTGGCCTTCATAAATCAAAATATTGAGTTCAGAAGATGGGATGTTATGTTGAAATTGTACAAGACTTTGATGAGGCTGTATTTTGATTATTGTGAGTGGCTTTGGTTACCTACCAACAGGACGGATGTAAGTAAATTGAAAGAGTACAGAGAAAACTTACAAGGATGTTGCCGCGTCTGGAGGACCTGAGTTATCAGGGAAGTTTGAGTAGGTCAGGACTTTATTCCTCGGAATTAGAAGATGAGAGGAGATCTGATAGAGCTAAATGCAGGCAGGCTTTTTCAAGGCTGGAAGATGAACAGCTGAAGGAGAAGATGTGGGGGAGCTTGAGAGGGTGAACTCAGAGGGTGGTGAGAGTGTGGAACGAGCTGGCAGCACGAGTGGTGCCTGTGAGCTCAATTTCAACGTTTAAGAGGAGTTTGCATAGGTTCATGAACGATAGGCGTATGGAGGACTATGGTCCTGGTGCAGGTCGATGGGAGTAGGCAGCTTAAATGGATCGGCATGGACTAGACCGGCTGAAAGACCTGTTTCTGTGACTCTGTACACGTGCCTTTTACACTTTTGCATAGTACTGTATAGAATCAGGTTTATTATCACTGGCATGTGACGTGAAATGTGTTAACTTAGCAGCAGCAGTTCAATGCAAAACATTATCTAGCAGAGAAAAAACATAATAAATAAACAAGGAAATCAATTATGTAAACACAAAGAAATCTGCAGATGCCGGAATTTCAAGCAACACACAAAAAAGTTGCTGGTGTACGCAGCAGGCCAGGCAGCATCTCTAGGAAGAGGTACAGTCGACATTTCAGGCCGAGACCCTTCGTCGGGACTATCTGAAAGAAGAGCTAGTAAGAGATTTGAAAGTGGGAGGGAGAGGGGGAGATCCAAAATGATAGGAGAAAACAGGAGGGGGAAGGATGGAGCCAAGAGCTGGACAGGTGATTGGTAAAGGGGATATGAGACGATCATGGGACAGGAGGCCCAGGGAGAAGGAAAAGGGGGAGGGGGAAGCCCAGAGGATGGGCAAGGGGTATAATCAGAGGGACAGAGGGAGAAAAAGAATGTGTGTATATAAACAAATAAATAACGGATGGGGTACGAGGGGGAGGTGGGGCATTAGCGGAAATTTGAGAAGTCAGTGTTCATGCCATCAGGTTGGAGGCTACCCAGACAGAATATTGTATTGAATAGATTAAAAGAAAAATATGCAAAAACAGAAATACTGTATATTTTTTTAAAAAAGGTGAGGTAGTGACATTCACAACATTTAAAAGACACTTGGATGGGTACATGGATAGCAAAGGTTTAGAGGGATACAGGCCAAACGCAGGCAACTGGGACTGGCTTAGATTGATCAACATGGCCAAGATGGGCCGAAGGGCCTATTTCTAGACCGGTTGTCTCTGTGACTTGCAGGTCGACACAGACAGGCATCAGTAACTTAGACGAGCCCGTTGGGCAAGTGTGGAGTAACTGGGTCAAGAGGCCTGATAACCACTCTCTCACCCCACGACCATGACGGAGACAGCCCCCTCACTGGATCGTGGGACCGCCCGGCAGGAGAGTCTGTGACTGCAGCGCTGACCACCTCTGAACACTGAATAAAATGTTGGCCCTGGAGGGGTTTGGAGAGGCAGTGAACAATCTAAACAACTCAGTGGTTGGCGACAAGCCTGTTATTTCGTATTTGTATAGAACCATTAGGCACAATAGCAGTTAAAATTGTGCAGAATGGCGTGCAGCGGTGTGTGCTATTATCTCGTCTTTTATATCCTTTTTTTGCATGACTAGCCACTGCGTGT
This sequence comes from Mobula birostris, assembly GCF_030028105.1. Taxonomy (NCBI): domain Eukaryota; kingdom Metazoa; phylum Chordata; class Chondrichthyes; order Myliobatiformes; family Myliobatidae; genus Mobula; species Mobula birostris. The sequence goes on along the minus strand of NC_092397.1, from coordinate 1,729,840 downwards.
ATCATTCATGTTCAGTCGACAGAACTTTCTAAACTGCGGGAAGGAAAATGAATACAAAATTGGGAGGCCGTCTAGGAGGTGTGGGCGTGTGGATCGCTCCTGACAGCAGGCTTCCCCGGTCCGACTCTCCCGGTGAGAGGGGAGGCGGGCCCCGGCACGGCAGCGACCGGCTGCTACTGGTGGCCCCGTCACACCAGAGGTATTTGGGGGCGCTGTGGAGAAAAGATGAAAGTTCCAAGTAAGGGTCAGCACAACATTGTGGGCTGAAGTGCCTGTTCGTGTGCTGTACTGATCCCTGTTCTAGATGGGCTGAAGGGCCTGTTCGTGTGCTGTACTGCTCCATGTTCTAGATGGGCTGAAGGGCCAGTTCCTGTGCTGTACTGGTCTATGTTCTATGGTCTGAAGCAAGTTTATTATCAAGGAACTATCACCATGCACAACCCTGAAATTCATTTTCTTGCAGGCATCCACAGTAAGTACAAGAAACACGATAGACTCGACGAAAGACTGCACACGACTGGAAGGACAAACAAGCAGTGTGCACAGAACAACAATGGGCAAATACAAAAAAAAAGTAATGATAAATGATGATAATAATAGGTATCCGTTAGTCTCGTGAGACCATGGATATGCGCCTTGGAAGGTTTCCAGGGTGCAGGCCTGGGCAAGGATATGGAAGACAGGCAGTTGCCCATGCTGCAAGTCTCCCCTCTCCACACCACCGATGTTGTCCAAGGGAAGGGCATTAGGACCCATACAGCTTGGCACCGGTGTCGTCGCAGAGCAATGTGTGATTAAGTGCCTTGCTCAAGGACACAAACGCTGCCTCAGCCCAGGCTCGAACTAGCGACCTTCAGATCACTAGATGAATGCCTTAACCACTTGGCCACGAGCTAATAAATAAATAAGCAATAAATATCAAGAACATGAGATGAAGAGTGTTTGAGAGTGAATCCGTGGGTTGTGGGAACAGTTCAGTGGTGGGGGTGAATGAAGTTACTGTCTTTGGTTCCAGAGGGTTGAGAGGTAATAACTGTTCCTGAACCTGCTGGGGTGGGTCCCAAGGCTCCTGTACCTCCTTCCTGATGGCAGAGGAGAGAAGAGAGCGTGCCCTGGGTGGTGGGGGTCTCTGATGATGGATGCTGTTTTCCTGCGACAGCGCTCCGTGTAGATGTGCTCAATGGTGGGGAGGGCTTTACCTGTGATGGACTGGACCATATCCACTACTTTGTGTAGGATTTTCCGCTCAAGGTCGTTGGTGTTTCCATACCAGGCTGTGATACAGCCAGCCAATAAGCTGTCCACCACACATCTACAGAAGTTTGTCACACCGAATCTTCGCAAACTTCTCAGGAAGTGAGGTGCTGCCGTGCTTTCTTTGCAATGACGCTTACCGAGGGAGTGTGGACAGCTTCTGGACTGTGTTCCTTGGACGTTGGACGACTGAGGGGGGACACATCCGGAGAGGTTTGTCAGAGAGAATTGGACCTGGCGCTATGGTAGTGTGACACTACCACAGCCCAGAGTGTCAGGGTTCAGATTTCAGCTCTGGCACCGCCTGGATGTTCTCCCTGTGGGATGTGTGGGTTTCCTCCGGGTGCTCCAGTTTCCTCCCAGAGTCCAAAGACTTACCGGTTAGTAGGTTAATTAGTCATTGTAAATTATCCTGTGATTAGGCTCGGGTTAAATCGGTCACTGCTGGGTGGCCTGGCTCGTTGGGCCATAAAGGCCTGTTCTGCACTCTATCTCCAAGTAAATCAAATGGACGGTCAACATTTCCAGCCAGGACCATTCATCTAGACCCAGAGAGAACGGAGTTTGACCTTAACATCCACGAGAAGTTTGGATAAGTACACCGATGGGAGGGGTATGGTCCCGGTGCAGGTCGATGGGACAGTTTAGCCCAGACCAGATGGGCTGAAGGGCCTGTTTCTGAGCTGGACTGTTCTATGACTCTGTGACTCTTTAACCCACAAAGTATTGGAGGAAGTCAGCATGTCAGGTCGAGAGACCTTCATTAGGACTGACAGTGTAAAGAGGAGAGGGGAAGGGGTGTGGGAAAGGTCTGGCAGGTGATGGGTGGGTTATTTTCTGTCGAGGTGGGGGAGACCTGATTAAAGTTTATGAGGCATGGATAGGGTAGACAGCAAAAATCTTTTTCCCAGAGAGGAAATGTCTAATACCAGAGGGCATAGGTTTAAGCTGAGAGAGAGAAAGTTCAAAACCGATGTGACGGGCAAGTTTTTTTTTCACACAGAGGGCGGTGGGTGTGTGAAATGAGCTGCCAGGGGTGGTGGTGGAGACAGGTACGACAGAGGTGTTTAAGAATCTACTAGACAGACACACTAAAACTTTATTCTGCATTCTGATATTGCTTTACCTGAATACACCGTGTGATGATCTGATCTGTATTGAACAGTATGCAAGACGAGCTTTTTGCTGTATCTCAGTCCATGGGACAGCAATAAAACTATTCCAGCGTGCAAGGAATGGACGGATAGGGACATTCTGCAGACAGAGAGAGATTTAGCATTGTGTTTGATGGGCTGAAGGGCCTGTTTCTGTTCTCCGCTGTTGTACGTTGTACAACGGACTGAACCCGGGTCGTTGGCGCTGTAAAGCGATTAACTGCCATGCTTCTTCAAAGCTGTGACACTTTGTCCCCGGTAACCCCGTACAGAGTGTGTTCCAGATTCCAACAAACCTTCCCCCCCCCCCACCCAGGGTAAAAAAAATCCCCCTCAGCTTCCTCTTAACCCCCTCTCCGAAACCAAGGAGTCATGGACACAGCTCAGCTCATCACAGAAAGCAGCCTCCCTTCCATGGGCTCTGTCTACACTTCTCACTGCCTCTTTCAAGCAGACAACATCATCAAAGACCCCACCCACCCCGGACACTCTCCGGTCGATACAAAGGTCTGAAAGCACGTCCCACCAGGCCTGAGGGCAGCTTCTACCCCACAGTTATCAGGCTCTTGAATGGTTCCCCAGTACGATGATGACCCTTGACCTGGCAGCTTCCTGTCCGCCTGTAATCTCTCTCTGTAACTGTAACACTTTACTCTGCTTTCTGTTACTGCTTTTCCCTCAATGACCTGAAGCGATGAAATACAAAACAGGTTTTTCACTGTAATTCAATCTATGTGACAATAATAAAACAATTTACCAATTTATCCTCTGGAGAAAAACAATCTGACATTAATTTTGTGATGTCCCAGAGAGAGAGACTCACATCAATAAAATCCCAATTGTTTCAAGCACTGTGTGTTTGGAAAATGGAACATCTAGAGGGGCTGAATAGCCTCACCCCCCCCCCCCCCACCTGTGGTCACGACCCAGAGAGGAGAGTTCCGGAGGCCCGAGACCTCGGTTTCTCCCGGTACCTCTGTCCGAGTGGATGGGGAACTGTGTGCCTATCGTTGGAGTTCAGGAAGAAGAGGGGTGATCTCCCCTGAAACCCCCTGGATAGGACCCTCATTCAGAGTGGCCATAAGGAGCAAAATTAGGCTATTCGGCCCATCAATTCTTCTCTGCTTTCCATCATATCCCTCTCAACTCCAGTCTCCTGCCTTGTCCCTGTATCCTTTGATGTCCTGACTAATCAAGAACCTAACAACCTCCACTTCAAATATACCCAATGACCTGGCCTCCACAGCTGTTTGTGGCAATGAATTCCACAGATACACCACCTTCTGGTGAAAAAAATTCCTCCTCATCTCTGTTCTAAAGGGACATCCCTCTATTCTGATCCTCGACTCCCCCACTATAGGAAACAACCTCTCCACATCCACTCTATCTGTGTCCTCTGGTCCTAGACTCCCCCACTATAGGAAACATCCTCTCCACATCCACTCTATCGGTGTCCTCTGGTCCTAGAATCCCCCACTACAGGAAACACCCTCTCCACATCCACTCTATCTTGGCCTTCAATACTTCATAGGTTTCAATGAGATCCCCCCCCCCCATTCTTCTGAATTCCAGCGAGTAAGGGCCCAGAAGCATCAAACTTCCTCGTACATTAACCCTTTCGTTGCCAGAATCATTCTCGTGCACCTCCTCTGCACTCTCTCCAATGCCAGCATGTCTTTTCTAATATGAGGGGTCACAATACCCCAAGTGCAATGTGACCTGTGACTGGTAAAGCGTCAGCGTTACATCCTTGCAAACATTGCATTTATCTTCGCTACTAATGACCCAACCTTCAGATTATCCTTTAGAGAATCCTGCACCAGGGACTCCAAGTCCCCTTGCGCCTCTGTTTTTAGTTTCCTCTCCGGACATGGATGGAGTGAGGACGATGTTTCCGTTAGTAGAGGAGTCCGGGACCAGAGGACACAGCCTCAGAAGAGAAGGACGTCCCTTTAGAACAGAGATGAGGAGGACTTTCTTTAGCCAGAGGGTGGTGAATCTGTGGAATTCATTGCCACAGGCGGCTGTGGAGGCCAAGTCATTGTGTATATTGAAAGCGGAACTTGCTAGAGTCATGAAGGCAGACTTTGGAAAGATCTTGATTGGTCGGGGTTGAAAGTTCACGGGGAGGAGATGGGAGGATGGAGTTGAAGAAAACATAGCCATTATCGAATGGCAGAACAAACTCGATGGGCTGAATGGCCTAATTCTGCACCTATAAGGTTCTGCTCACTGTGGTGTGTTCTCCTGCATGAAGGATTCCAATAATAATTTACGTCTCTCCGCCACAGTCCTTCACCCTGCTGACCGAGCTGAGTCCCATTTCTCCGCCGCGCTCACGCTCCGCCCAGCCTGCGCCGATGTTCACTGAGTGAAATCCACTTCACTGGAGAGTTCAGCCGTAATCTCGGATCATTACTCGTAATTAAAACTAAATGGAGACGGGCAGTCGCATTCAGGCATGAGCCTCGCTCGACAGCTGAAATGTTTGAAGTACGGAAGTGATCCCCGTTATCCGCCGATGCTGTCAAATTGACAACAGGGCTGCAGGCAAAGGTTTCCCTCCCTCCCTCTCCCCCCCCCCCAATATCTCTCTATCTCTCCATCTCGCTCTATCCATCTTTTTCTCTATCCCCCTCGCTCAATATCTCTCTCCCTCTATCTCTCCATCTCTCTCTCTATCTAATTATCTCTTCATGTTTTCTCTATCCCCTCCCTTCTCAATATCTCTTTACCTCTATCTCTCCATCTCTCTCTATCACTACCTCTGTCTCTGTCTCTCTTTCTCTATCTTTCTCTCTATCCCCCCTCTTTCAGTATCTCTCTACTATCTCTCCATCTCTCTCTCTCTTTCTCTATCTATCTATCCCTTCATCCCTCTCTAGAATCTGAATCAGGTTTAATATCACCGGCATATGTTGTGAAATTTGTTGTCTTTGCAGCAGCAGTACATTGAAATACAGAATAACAGAACATAAGAAGATAAGAGATAGGAGCAGGAGTCGGCCATCTGGCCCATCGAGCCTGCCCTGCTATTCAATAAGATCATGGCTGATCTGGCCATGGACTCATCTCCATCTACCTGCCTTTTCCCCACAGCCTGTAATTCCCCAACTGTGCAAAAACCTATCCAACCTTGTCTGAAATCTATTTACTGAGGTAGATCTATCCACTGCTTCATTGGGCAGAGAATTCCACAGATTCACCACTCTCTCGGAAAAGCAGTTCCTCCTCATCTCCATCCTAAATTTACTCCCCCGAATCTTGAGGCTACGTCCCCTCGTTCTAGTCTCACCTACCAGTGGAAACAACTTTCCTGCCTCTATCTTATCGACCCCTTTCATAATTTCATAATTTTACTTTCATAAAAATGTAGTGAGGTAGTGCTCATGGTTTCAATGTCCTTTCAGAAATTGGATGGCAGAGGGGAAGAAGCTGTTCCTGAATCGTTGATTCCAAACCTCCTCCCTGATGGTAGCAATGAGAAGAGAGCATGTCCTGGGTGGTGGAGGTCCTTAATGATGGACGCTGCCTTTCTGAGGCATCGCTCCTTGAAGATGTCCTGAATATTACAGAGATCAGTGCCCATGATGGAGCTGACTAAGTCTACATCTCTCTGCAGCTTATTTCGATCCTGTGCAGTAGCCCCGCACTCCTCCTGTTCCCCCATACCACACGGTGATGCAGCCAGTCAGAATGCTCTCCATGGTACACCTGTAGAAATTTGCAAGAGATATCCCAAATCTCCTCAAACTCCTCTTGAAATATAGCCTCTGTTTATTTCATTTTCACTCTCTTTGTCTCTCAGTGTCTTTATCCTCTGTCTCTCTCTCCATCCATCTACCCCAGTTCGTCTCTCTCTCTCTGTTCAATTCACGTCTATTTGTTCACCTGTCTCCTCCTCCTCCTCCATTCCGTCTCTCCCAAGTTCATCTCCTAATCTCTCTCCTCAATTCATGTCTCTCTGTTCATTCCGTCTCCCCCTTTGCATTTCTCTCTCTCTCACACAGACACGGTCTTCACCCCCATCTTCTCCTTCTCCCCGTACCCAGCTCTCACCCCCTCCCTTTCTTTCTGCCCTTCTCTCTCTCGCCGTCTCTCTCCTCCCTCTCTAATTATCTCTTTTCTCTCACCCTCTCCGCTCTCTCTTTCTCTATCTATAGATATCTCTGTCTCTCTCCATCTGTCTATCTGTCTGTCCTCCCTCCCTCCCACCGAAGAGTTGGCCCCGCTAACAACGCTCTCAACCGGTCGGATTATAAACGAGCCACTGAGCCAGTCGTCACTGCCTGACACTGGATGAATATGTATTGTTCCCGGAATATTGTTCCCGCAACAATGACGAGGTCTAAGGTTTCACTCTATCTACATGATGTCTGGGAGACACAGATTCAGGTCTTTAATCTGTTTCTCCTGAACAAAAGCCATGCCGTGAAAAGAGCCCAAGCACTTCACTTCGGAAATGGCCAATGTCATTTCAAGTCCTAAGGTTCTTTGAACTCCCGATTAATTTGATTCGGCAGCTGGAAGGAGTGTCCACTGTGCCTCTCCTGTCTCCTGGCTGGTCATGATAGTCTGCAACCAAGATCATAAGACATAGGAGCAGAATTAGGCCATTCAGCCCATCGAATCTGCTCCACCATTCCATCATGGATGATTTACTATCCCTCTCAACCCCATTCTCCTGCCTTTTCCCCATAACCTTTGATGCCCTGACTAATCAAGAACCTAGCAATCTTCACTTTAATGTGTCCAGTGACGGCCTCCACAGCTGTCTAAATTCCACGGATTTATCACTCTCTGGCTAAAGAAATTCCTCCTCACCACTATTCTAAAAGGACGTCCCTCTATCCTGTGCCTGTGTCCTCTGGTCCTAGACTCCCCCACGATAGGAAACAGCCTCTCCACATCCACTCTATCTATGCCCTCTGGTCCTAGACTCCCCCATTATAGGAAACATCCTCTCTACATCCACTCTATCTATGCCCTCTGGTCCTAGACTCCCCCATTATAGGAAACATCCTCTCCACATCCACTCTATCTGTGACCTCTGGTCCTAGACTCCCCCACGATAGGAAACAGCCTCTCCATATCCACTCTATCTGTGTCCTCTGGTCCTAGACTCCCCCACTATAGGAAACATCCTCTCCACATCCACTCTATCTGTGTCCTCTGGTCCTAGACTAGGCCACTATAGGAAACATCCTCTCCACATCCACTCTATCTGTGTCCTCTGGTCCTAGACTCCCCCACTATAGGAAACATCGTCTCCACATCCACTCTATCTGTGTCCTCTGGTCCTAGACTCCCCCACTATAGGAAACATCCTCTCCACACCCACTCTATCTGTGTCCTCTGGTCTGTCAATATTTGATAGATTTCAATGAGATCCCCCCTCATTCTTCTGAACTCCAGTGAGTACAGGCCCAGAGCCATCAAACACTCCTCATGCGTTAACCCTTTCATTCCTGGGATCATTCTGAACAGCCTCTGGAGCCCTCGTGCTGTGTAACTTGGATGGGAAAGAGGGGGCACACCAGTCCCAGGGTCTGCTCGGGAGGAGATTGACGGTGGAGGGACAGGGAGGTGGAGAGGTCACAAGAGAATTGGAACACAATAGAGCTGGAACACCTTCAGGTCTGATGTTTGAGCCAAAGATGTGGGGTGTGGATGATTTCCCTCCGCAGTGAGACGCTGTGTGACCCAGTGTGGTGCCATAGAACCCCGGGCAAAGCTGAGGTCAGCGGGCAATAGGAGTAGGGGGTTCTTACAGTTCTTGGGGTCTGGGCCTCACCCAGAGGGAGGTTGAGGTCCATCTTCGCCATCCACCTCCCCAGCCCTGCCCCAGGATTTCACTGCAAGACATCCTCAGAACCCAACCACCTTCAGGCACTTTGGCAGTGACCCTCTTTCCATCAGATGGACAACTGGGACAGGGCACTGTTCAGTTCCATTCACCATATCTCAGTAGCTGAAACAAATCTGTGTCCTCGTGCATCTCCTTAAACTCAGTCGCCAGCCCGGGCGACGTCCAGACGTGGGCCGGTAATTCACTTTGAGGTTTGGTTTGTCACCAAAGGCACTCGCAAATTTCTACAGACGGACCATGGAGAGCATTCTGACAGGCTGCATCACCGTCTGGTGTGGGGTGAGGGCAGGCCACTGCACAGGGTTGGAAAAAGCTGCAGAAGCTTGCAAACTCAGACAGCTCAGTATTCAAGTGGTCTTCAAAAGTGGTGCCTCGTGAAGGCAGCATCCGTCATTAAGGACCCCACCACCAGGACGTGCCCTCTTCTCATTGCCACCATCAGGGAGGAGGTACGGCAGATACATCAATCATTACTGACTCCCATCACCCAGGTCATGCCCTCTTCTCATTGCCACCATCAGGGAGGAGGTACGGGAGATACATCAATCATTACTGACCCCCACCACCAGGACGTGCCCTCTTCTCATTGCTACCATCAGGGAGGAGGTACGGGAGCCTGAAGACACACACTCAATGATTCAGGAACAGCTTCTTCCCCTCGGCCGTCCGATTTCTGAATGGACATTGAACCCATGAACACTGCCTCTGCATTTTTTCCCCTGTCTCTTTGCGCTGCTTATTTCATTTATTTTTATATACTGTATACTCCCCGTTCTAGTTCGTAGTTTTTGCGACTATGAACTGCAACGCACTGCTGCCACAAAACGACAAATTTCACAACAGATGCCGCTATCTAACCTGATTCAGATGAATAAGCATCCGTGCCACGGGGGTACCAAGTGACCGACTCCAAGGGGAGGACTCTAATCACCTCCCCTGATACTTCGACCCCCACCATTGTGGCGGGTGGGGGTGGGGAGGGGCTGTCCCCATTCACCAGAAACTCTGCCGACCGGCCACAGAAACCCTGTGGCTACCGGACACGTCAGGGGGTGGGGACCTTGTGGTGAGACTCTCACCTCCTGACATCCCGAGGCCTTCCCAACATCTAACACCCCTCCAGCACCCTCTGCCTTATGACCGAGCCAGTGTTGTTTGCAACTAACCAATGTACCAGAGATCCCATCTGATTTATCTTCATTAGGCCTGTATCGTTCCCTGACTTGTCTAATCAAATGTCTCAGACGTAGTGAGTGTGTCTGATTCAACCTCACCCCCACGGCAATGAGTTGTAGTTATCACCCTCTCTCTCTGTGAAATAAAACCTGCCTTCAGATTCCCTTTAAAACTCTCCACTTGCCTGGGTGAGTGTGGCCCCAACTTCTCTCGAGGAGCTCGACACTGTTCGGGACAGAGCAGTTTGCTCGATCAGCACCCCCTCCACAGCCCGAAACATCCCCTCCCACCACCGGCTCGCAGTGTCTGCTCGATCAGCACCCCATCCACAGCCAGAAACATCCCCTCCCTCCACCAGCTCGCAGTGTCTGCTCAATCAGCACCCCATCCACAGCCGGAAACATCCCCTTCCTCCACCACCGGCTCACAGTGTCTGCAGTCTGCACCATCTACAATACACACTGGGGTTACTCACCCAGGCCACTCAGCCCCTCCCAAACCCCCACCTCTCCCTCCACCAGCTCACAGTGTCTGCAGTCTGCACTGTCTACAATACACACTGGGGTTACTCACCCAGACCACTCAGCCCCTCCCTCCCCCACCTCTCCCACCGAGGAGGACAAGTGTACACCACCACCCACAGGTTCCCACCCCGTCACACACCATCCGACTTGGAAACCTATTGCAGTTCCTTCACTGTCACTGGAACTCCTTCCCCAAGAGCACAGAACATTACAGCACAGTACAGGCCACTCAGCCCAAGATATTGTGCCGAACGTTAATCCTACTCCGAGGTCAATCTGACCCTTCCCTCCCGCGTGGCCCTCCATTTTTCCATCACCCACGTGCCTCTCTTAAGAGTTTCTTAAATGTCCCGAATGTATACGACCATAAGACACGGGACCAGAATCAGGCCATTCAGCCCATCGACTCTGCTCTGCCATCCCATCATGGCTGATTTACTATCCCTCTCAACCCCATTCTGCTGCCTTCTCCCCCAAACCTTTGACACCCTGACAAACCAAGAACCTCTGCTTTAAATATATCCAACGCTGGCCTCCACAGCCAGCTGTGGTAACGAATTCCACAGATTCACCACCGCCTGACGAAAGAAATTCCTCCTCACCTCTGTTCTAAAGAGATGTTGTTCTATCTGCCTCTACCACCTCCCCTGGCAGGGCATTCCACACACCACCACTCCCAGTGTAAGAAATCTTCCTTTGATATCCCCCCTATACTGTCCTCCGACCATCTTAAAATGGGCCCCTCTAACGTGATCTATTTCCGCTCTGGCTGTCCAATCAATCTGACATCCTGTACTCTTGTGTCACGGTGGACGAGTCGCACACGGACGCAGCGATTGCAGTTTCCGTGGCAGGAGCCTCATCGAAGGTTCACGGGGAGGTGAAGGGTCAGACTCTCGTCTCTCCTGTTGGAGATGGTTACCCCCACCTTCACAAGGGCTGGTTGCCCACCTCTCCCACTTCCCGGAGAAGGGAGGCGAGATAATTTGATGTTGGGGAATGAGGAGACGGGAGGGAGATGGAGAGGCTGTTCGTCAAGTCAAGTCAAGTCAAGTCACTTTTTATTGTCATTTCGACCATAACTGCTGGTACGGTACACAGTAAAAATGAGACAACGTTTTTCAGGACCATTATGCTACATGAACAATACAAAAACTACACTGAACTACGTAAAAACAACACAAAAACTACACTAGACTACAGACCTACCCAGGACTGCATAAAGTGCACAAAACAGTGCAGGCATTACAATAAATAATAAACACGACAATAGGCACAGTAGAGGGCAGTAGGTTGGTGTCAGTCCAGGCTCTGGGTATTGAGGAGTCTGATGGCTTGGGGAAAGAAACTGTTACATAGTCTGGTCGTGAGAGCCCGAATGCTTCGGTGCCTTTTGCCAGATGGCAGGAGGGAGAAGAGTTTGTATGAGGGGTGCATGGGGTGCTGTTTGCTTTGCGGATGCAGCGTGTGGTGTGGTGAACACCGGTGATAGGAAACTCTGTCATGCGTACTGGGGAACCGCGTGCAAAGAATACGTGGTACAATAGCAGAGGCAGGAAACGGGACAGCAATAGATTATAACTTGAGAATCTGTCTCCTTCCCAAATACCTCTTGAGGTGCAGTGAATGGCCACTTTATTACGTACACCTGCTCGTTAATTTAAATATCTAATCAGCAACTCAATGCATAAAAGCATGCGGACGTGGTCAAGAGGTTCAGTTGCTATTCAGACCAAACATCAGAATGGGGAAGAAATGTGATCCAAGTGACTTTGACGGTGGAGTGACTGTTGGTGCCACATGGGGTGGTTTGAGTATCTCAAAAAGTGTTGATCTCCTGGGATTTTCACACAGAACAGTCTCTAGAGTTTACAGAGAATAGCACAAAAAACAACCAGTGGGTGAAAACGTTTTGTTAATGAGAGAGGTCAGAGGAGAATGGCCAGACTGGTTCAAACTAACAGGAAGGTGACAGTAACTCAAATAACCACACTTCACAACAGTGTTGTGCAGAAGAGCATCTCTGAACACACAACATGTTGAACCTTGAAGTGGATGGGCTACAGCAGCAAAAACCATGAATATACACAGAGTGGCCACTGAGTGCGTATCCTGTTACCAAATCCCATTACACACAGCCACCTGGTGCTTCATTTCCCCTGGATGTGCCTTCACCTCTCTCTTTGCTTTGAATTCTGTTCTTCTCCCCACTGTTCACAGATCTTAGATTTTTCAATTAAACCATCCTTTGATGCAGGCATTTATCATCTCTTCGACCACGTTGTTGATCTCTGCTTCCCAATTAGATTAACTACAATTGATTTAAAACCTCAATCTGGCTGCGTCGTAAACCCTGTCCGAAACAGCCGCTCTTCTGAATGTGTAATCTTTCCATTCTGCCGTAAGTCTCAGAGGACCAGCTTTTCCTTCGCATCGACTAACTTCATTCACTTCTGACAACTATCACACTGAATTTGTTCAGCCTCGTCTGCCCAATTATCATCGTTGGGAGCATGCCTAGTCAGATTAGGGCCGTTCAGCCAATTGGGCTCACGCTGGATCCCAGTGGAGTCCCCTCATGGACTCTGTCTACACTTCTCACCAGCTTCGTAATGCACCCAGCGTAATGAAAGACGTTCCCCGCCCACCCCAGGCATTCTCTCTTCTCTCTTCTCCCATCGGGCAGAAGATACAAAAGCCTGAAAGCTCGTCCCACCAGGCTCGAAGGCAGCTTCTACCCCGCTGTTATCATACTTACTCATCTCCCAATCTACCTCATTGTGTACCCTGCACGTTATTGCCTGCCTGCACTACACTCTCTGTGTGACTGTAGCACTCTATTCTGTGTTCTGCTTTCCTTTGTACGGCCTCGATGTACGGATGCACGGAATGGTCAGTCTGGGCGTCACCCCGACAAAAGCTTCTCGCCGTATCTCGGTACGGGTGACGATAATGTGACAGGGTGCCATGGCAGTATAGCATTTAGCGTAACACTCTGCAGCACCACCGATCGGGGTTCAGTTCCCCCTCGCTGTCTGTGAGGGCTCTGCACGTTCTCCCCGTGACCGCGTGGGTTTCCTCCGGGTGCTCCTGTTTCCTCCCACAGTCCAAAGGCGTGCAGGTCAGGGTTAGTGAGTTTTGGCACGCTCCATTGGTGACACTTGTGGACTCCTCCCAGCACATCCTCAGACTGCGTTGGTTGTTGATGCATCTCACAGTTTGTTTCAATGTAAATGCGACAAATAAAGCTAATCTTTCTCTCATTATTTTTAATTCCTTTTCCTTTAACGAACCAATTACTTGTATCATTCTTCATCCTTTTCTGTCAGTTTCCCTTCAATGCATCAGACCATGAGAGAGAGGAGCAAAATCAGGCCATTCGGCCCATTGGGTCTGCTCCATCAGGGCTGATTTACTATCTCTCTCAACCCCATTCTCCTGCCTTCACCCTGTGAGCTTTGATGCCCTGACTAATCAAGAACCTATCAATCTCTGCTTTAAACCACTTAGAACACAGAACCTAGAACAGAACAGCTCCTTCAGCTCATGATTTTGTGCCAAACTTTTTAAGCTATAAATTAAATACTTAACTGAACTAAATCCCTTCTGCCTACACATGGTCCATCTTCCATCATTCCCTGCACATGGTCCATATCCCATCATTCCCTGCACATGGTCCATATCCCTCCATTCCCTGCACATGGTCCATCTCCCTCCATTCCCTGCACATGGTCCATCTCCCTCCATTCCCTGCACATGGTCCACCTCCCTCCATTCCCTGCACATGGTCCATATCCCATCATTCCCTGCACATGGTCCATCTCCCTCCATTCCCTGCACACTGTCCACCTCCCTCCATTCCCTGCACATGGTCCATATCCCATCATTCCCTGCACATGGTCCATCTCCCTCCATTCCCTGCACACTGTCCATCTCCCTCCATTCCCTGCACATGGTCCATATCCCTCCATTCCCTGAACATGGTCCATATCCCACCATTCCCTGCACATGGTCTATATCCCATGATTCCCTACACATGGTCCATCTCCCATCATATCCTGCACATGGTCCATATCCCATCATTCCCTGCACATGGTCTATATCCCATCATTCCCTACACATGGTCCATCTCCCATCATATCCTGCACATGGTCCATATCCCATCATTCCCTGCACATGGTCTATATCCCATCATTCCCTACACATGGTCCATCTCCCATCATATCCTGCACATGGTCCATCTCCCATCATTCCCTGCACATGGTCCATCTCCCTCCATTCCCAGCACATGGTCCATCTCCCTCCATTCCCTGCACATGGTCCATATCCCATCATTCCCTGCACATGGTCCATATCCCATCATTCCCTGCGCATGGACCATATCCCATCATTCCCTGCACATGGTCCATCTCCCTCCATTCCCTGCACATGGTCCATCTCCCTCCATTCCCTGCACATGGTCCATATCCCATCATTCCCTGCACATGGTCCACCTCCCATCATTCCCTGCACATGGTCCATATCCCTCCATTCCCTGCACATGGTCTATATCCCATCATTCCCTACACATGGTCCATCTCCCATCATATCCTGCACATGGTCCATATCCCATCATTCCCTGCACATGGTCTATATCCCATCATTCCCTGCACATGGTCCATCTCCCATCATATCCTGCACATGGTCCATCTCCCTCCATTCCCTGCACATTCATATGTCTGTCTAACAGGCTCTTAAACACCTCTATCGTATCTGCCTCCACCACCACCCCTGGCAGCTCATAAAGTAAGTCAAGGTCAGCATAGTTTCTGTGAAGGGAAATCTTGCTTGACAAATCTGTTATAGTTCTTTGAGGAAGTGACAAGCAGGATGGACAAAGGAGAGATGGTGGATGTCATTTAGTTGGATTTTCAGAAGGCATTTGATAAGGTGCCTCACATGAGGCTGCTTAACAAGATAAAATCCTATGGTGTTTCAGGAAAGTTACTGGCATGGATAGAGGAATGGCTGACAGGCAGGAGGCAGTGAGTGGGAATAAAAGGGGCTTTTGCTGATTGGCTGCCAGTGACTAGTTGTGTTCCTCAGGGGTCAGTATTGGGACCACTACTTTTCATGCTGTCTGTGGCAAAGAAGGCAAATGCAATGTGGCATTTATTTCAAGAGGAATAGAATATAAAAGCAGGGAGATAATGCTGAGGCTTTATAAGACACTAGTCCTGGTGCACTTGGAGTATTGTCAACAGTTTTGGGCCCCTTATCTCAGAAAGGTTGTGTTGTCATTGGAGAGAGTCCAGAGGAGGTTCACAAGGATAATTCCGGGAATGAAGGGGTTAACATACGAGGAGCGTTCGGCAGCTTTGGGCCTGTACTCACTGAAATTTAGAAGAATGCAGGGGGGTCTCATTGAAACCTACCAAGTGTTGAAAGGACGAGATAGGGTAGATATGGAGAGGATGTTTCCTATGGTGGGGCTATCTAGAACTAGAGGGCACAGCCTCAAAATTGAGGAGTGACCTTTCAGAACAGAAGTAAGGAGAATTTTTTTTCACCAAAGAGCGGTGAATCTGTGGAATGCTCTGCCATAGACTGCTGGAGGCCAAGTCCGTGGGTATATTTAAAGAGGAAGTTGATAGCTTCCTGATTGGTCAGGACTTCAAGGGATACGGTGAGAGGGCAGGTGTATGGGGTTGAGTGGGATCCGGGATCAGCCACGATGGAATGGCAGAGCGGACTCGATGGGCTGAATGGCCTAATTCTGCTCCTATGTCTTATTCCAGGCACCCACGACTCTTTGTGTAGAAAAAAACTTGCCCCGCACATCTCCTTTAAACATTGCCCTGTGCAATAGTCTTAGGCACACTAGATATTTATGTGCCTAAGGCCCAATTTATACTTCTGCGTCAAATGTACGCTGTAGGTACCCTAAGACTTCTGCGTGGTGCTGCAGGAGGAGTGTTTGATGGCTCTGGGCCTGGAGTTTAGAAGAATGAGGGGGTTGGGATCTCCTTGAAACCTATCGAATATTAAAAGTCCTAGATAGAGTGGATGTGGAGAGTATATTTCCTATCATAGGGGAGTCTTGCACCAGACGGCACAGTCTCAGAATAGAAGAATAGAACACAGATGAAGAGGAATTCATTTAGCCAGAGGGTAGTGAATCTGTGGAATTCATTGCCACAGAAGGCTGTGGAGGACAAGATATTGAGAATATTTAAAGCGGAGGTTGATAAGGTTCTTGATCAGTCAGGGTGTCAAAGGTTATGGGGAGAAGGCAGGAGAATGGGGTTGAGAGGGATAGTAAATCAGTCATGATGGAGCAAACTCAATGGGATGGATGGCCTAATTCTGCTCTGAGACTTATGGTCTTATGATCTAATACTCAAATTAGTATTTAAAGTTAAAATTTCAAAGTAAATTTTTTATCAAAGCACTACAGTATGCCACTACCCTGAGATTCATTTTCTCGCGGGCATTCGCAGTAAATACAACGAAACACAATACCGTCCATGAAAGACCGCAAACAACAAAAACAGACGAGCAACCAGTGCACAAAAGACAACAAACTGCGCCAATACAAGAAAAGAAATGGTAGATAAATAAATAAGTAATAAATATCGAGAGCATGCGATGAAGAGTCCTTGAAAGTGAGCCAGTTGGTTTGGGACATTTCAGTGGCAGGGTGAATGAAGTTGAGTGGAGTTATTCCCTTTGGTTTGAGAGCCTGATGGTTGAGGGGTGGTAACTGTTCCTGAAGACCATAGGAATGAGGAGGCCTAACCAGTATTCTATGTAACTTCCTGACCCTTGAACTCAGAGTCTCGTCTCATAAAGGCAAGTGTACCATACGCATCCTTTACCTCCCTATTGACCTGTGCAGCCTCTTGCAGGGAGAAGGTGGGAAATAATTGTTAACCACATCCAAGTTTTGCATCGTGCGCTTCAAGAGTTAGGGCTGATTAAAAACTTTTCCCGGTTGGTTTCGCTGGACTGCTGTCTTGAAATCCTGGATTACTCAAGCATCCTCATCTCTCTGAAGTGCGAGGGGATGAGTACAAGCGAGAGTGGAGCCTTCATCATGTGCTCAAGTTGTCTTGGCGCCCACTTGTCCGCAAGGATATTTTCAGGATGGAAATTGGCCTGAGCTGCAGTGCCGTGTTCGCGTCTGAAGCAAGTCACTCAAGAACGATTACATTTTGCTGAGGGCTTACATCCAGACCCACGCCTGACACATCACGTGCGCCAGGTTTTGAGAATCTCAGGTTTGTTTCTAATCAGCATCTATATGCCTCCGCTTTAAGAGGGAGGTCAATGGGCTTGGGGAGCTTCTCGTCCTGCCTAACAACACAGGCTCCCGAGGATCGAAATTCAAAGTAAACTTTACTATCACCACATACAACCCTGAGATTCATTTTCTTGCGGGCATACTCAGCAAATCTATAGAATAGTAACTGTAAACAGGATCAATGGAAGATCAACCAGCGTGCAGAAGACAACAAACTGTGGAAATGCAAATATAAATGAATAGCAATAAATACCGGGAACAGAAGCTAATGAGGTAAAGAGTCAATAAAGTGAGATCATTGGTTGTGGGATTGGGGCAAGTGAGTGAAGTCATCCCCTTTTGTTCCAGAGGCTGATGGTTGACGGGTAGATGGTTCACTGTAGAACAAAGAAATGCAACAGCGTCAGTGAAAAACTACACACAGGCAAAGACGGCAAAATAATGAGTGTGCAAAAGAAACCATTGTGCACAAGTAATAACGAATAAATAAGTAAATAACTCTGAGAACATGAGTCGTTCGGTACTCGGAAGTGAGCTCATAGGCTATGGGGACTAGTGCAGAGTTGGGGTGGTTCGGGAGCCTGATGGTTGAGGGGTAATTACCGTTCCTGAACCCGGCAGTGTGGCCCCTGAGGCTCCTGCGCCTCAACCCTGATGGCAACAGTGAGACAAGAGCATGGCCTGGGTGGTGGATGCTGCCTTCTTGCAGCAATGCTCCTTGGAGATGTGCTCAGTGATGGGCAGGTCTTTACCTGTGAAGGGCTGGGCTGTATCCACTATGTTCTGTACCCTAACCCTAACTCCCCCTGTGTTAGATACTCACCCGTAGAGTCACACAGCAGACAAGCAGGGCCTTTGGCCCATCTTGACCGAGCCAGCCGCATTGCCCAGTGGGCTCATCGCGTCCGCCTGCGTTTGGTCCGTAGGCCTCTAAACCTTTTCTTATCCATGGACCTTCTAAACACAGGAGATTCTGCAGGTGCTGGAAATCCAGAGTAACACACACAGAATGCTGGGGGAGCTCAGCAGGTCTTCATTAAAACTTGGCACAAGTGTTCCTTTCCACAGATGCTGCCTGACCTGCTGAGTTCCTCATGGATTTGTCTAGGTGGCTTTTAAATGTTGCTAATGTGCTCACCTCAACCATCTCACTCCAAATTTGCACCACCCCTTGCATGAAGAAGCTGCCTGATGTGCTCTTTAAACCCCTTGCCTCTCATCTGTGCCTCAGCTTCCCTTCCCTGGAGAATAAGACAATGAACTTTCACCCTGTCTTTGTCCATCATGATCTACTAGACCTCTATCAGGTCACCTCTTCATCTCCTACATTCCAGAGACTTCATATAAAGAGCTGGTGAGGTCTCACTTGGAGTATTGTGAGCAGTTTTGGGTCCCTTCTCTTAAAAAGGATGTGCAGACTCTGGAGAGGGTTCAAAGGAGGTTCACAGAAATGATTCCAGGATTGAATGGCTTGTCATATGAAGAGCGCCTGATGGCTCTGGGATTCAGAAGAATGAGGGGAACCTCACTGAAACCTATCGAATGTTGAAGGGCCTCGATAGAGTGGATGTGGAGAGGATGTTGCTTTGGTGGGAGAGTCTAAGACCAGAGGACACAGCCTCAGAATAGAGGGGCCTCCTTTTAGAAAGGAGATGAGGTGGAATTTCTTTAGTCAGAGGGTGGTGTATCTGTGGAATTTATTGCCATGGGCAGCAGTGGAGGCCCAATTACTGGGTGTATTTAAGGTAGAGGGTGATAGATTCTTGATTGGTCAGGGCATGAAGGGATACGGGGAGAAGGATGGAGATTGGGGCTGAGAGGGAAAATGGATCAGCCATGATGAAATAGCAGAGCAGACTCGATGGGCCAAATGGCCTCATTCTGTTCCTATATTTTATGGTCTTAGCTTATAAAGTCCTAGTCTACGCAACCTCTACTTGTAACTCAGGCCCCCAAGTCCTGCCAGTATCTCTCCTGGTTTAATAACATCTTCCCAAGAACAGTGTGACCACCTTAAACCAGGAGACCTCTCTGCGGGTCTACACTGCGACCATCCACGCCCCCTCTCTTCCCTTCCCCCGTGCCGTATGTGTTGTGCCTGGCGAGCTTTCGCGATGAGACGGGAATTAATATTATTTTTGTGTTTTTGTGTCTTCTATTCCATCGACTTCCTTAAAGAAAAAAAAGCATTAGTCAGCAACTAGCGTTTGCACAATGCTTTTTGTGTTCTGACTATTTTATTTTGACCTTTCTCGGCATCCCTCTGGAGGGGAGATGTCTGTCACAAATTGAATCTGTGATTGTGACAAAAATATTGCAGCTCATTTCTTCCCATAAAGTTTCGATCCTTTCTTTATTGTGTTCTTCATTTCTTCCTTTTCAAGGTCCCGCTCACCTGATGTTAACCAGCCAAGGTAATGGGCTTTATATATTTATTTTCTTTGAGCTCGCATCTCCTTTCGTTCTGTCCCATTGTCGTTGAAACCATGTTCATCCCAGGTAGTTTCCTCTGCCACCTCCGGCCTTTGCTCAGAGCTGCGGTGTAATAGTCCGATCATTGCCTCCCTGAGAGATATCACAATCACTTCCCATCCAGTGACCCTTTCTGTCTTGACTGTCTGCTCTCATCTTTGCTTCTGTTTCACCGATCCGCGTTGCATGGATAATTTCTGAGGGGATCTTTTTTTTTTTTTCCGGGAGCACCTCTGTGCGGGCGGAATAGGGCCGTGCTTGGATGTGTGCCTTGTGTGATGTACGTGCGTCCCTCCGTGTACGACAGGAACTTCTCTCTTCTGGTAGAGATAAAGCGTAGCTGTCGGAGTTCAGTTTGCCTGAGGTTGCTTTGGTTCAGACCATAAGACATAGGAGCAGAATTAGGCCATTCAGTCCATCTAGTCCACTCCACCATTCCATCACAGCTGATTTACTATCCCTCTCAACTCCATTCTCCTGCCTTCTCCCTGTAACCTTTGATGCCCTGACGAATCAAGAACCTATCACCCTTTGCTTTAAATACACCCAATGACTTGGGCTCCATGGTATCCGTGGCAATGAATTCCACAGGCTCACCACCCTCCAGCTAAAGAAATTCCTCCTCTTCTCTGTTCTAAATGGACACCCCTCTATTCTGAGACAGTGCCCTCTGACCCTAGACTCCCCCACCATAGGCTTGCAGTGTTGGTCTGCTGGGCAATCCTCCAGAACTTCAGATCTAGATTGGGATATGGGAACTTCCTGACAATGGGAAGTGTCGATTTGCTGGAAAACTCCTCCCAAATTTCCGACCCAAAATTTGGGAATTCCTGACATCGGGAAGTACTGGTTTGCTGAATGATCATCCCAAATTTCAGACCTGGTGTTTGGGAAATTCCTGGCATTGGGAAGTATTGGTTTGCTGAATGATCGCCCCAAGTTTCAGATCCAGAGTAGGCCATTGGGTATGGGGACCAGCCAGCAACGGGAATCGTGGTGGTCACGTCAAGTTGGCTGCATTGTGCTCATCTCTGGTGTTTGTTGAGATGGGAATGGACTGACTAACCATGGGGCTCAGGCTCCTGCAGTGGAAGGCAAGACAAGGCCTTTCAGTCCCTTGAAGCCTGTTTCACCTCAGCGCTGTCTCCCCACATCCCTTCCATCCCTGAGATTTGGAAATTTGACCTCCTCGCTGCTGGGAAGACACCCTTTTCCTACACTATCCCCAGGCCTCTTTGATGTTCAAAGTAAATTTATTATCAAATACTACTTTGAGATAAATTTTCTTGCAGACATTCTGCTTTCCACAGGAATCACTCCCTTGTCCGTTCGTCCCTCCCCGTTAATCTCCCTTCCAGCACTTATCCCTACACCTGCCCATTCACTTCCTCCCTGGCCTGTGTTCAGGGCTCCGCACAGTCCTTCCAGCTGAGGTAACACTTCCCCTGCAAATCTGCTGGGGTTGTCTATTGTGTACGGGGGCTCCCGATGTGGCCTGCTCTTTAATGGTGAGACCCAACGTAAACTGGGGGAATCGCTTCATTGAGCACCTCTGCTCCATCTGCCAAAAGCGGAAGTTTCCGGCGGCCATATATTTTAATTCCAGTTCCCATTTTTTTGTACTACGATGAGGCTACCCTCAGAGTGGAGGAGCAACACCTTATATTCCACCTGGGTAGCCTCCAACCTGACGGCATAAACATCGACTTCTCCTTCTGGTCAGCCTCCTTGACCTTTCCCAGCCACCTGGTTTCACCTATTAGCTTCCAGCCCCACTCCCCCCACCTTTTCATTCTGGCTTCTTCCCCCTTCCTTTCCAGTCCTGGAGAAAACCTCTGCCTGAAACGTCGATTGCCTATTCATTTCCATAGAGGCCGCCTGGCCTGCTGAGTTCCTCCAGCATTTTGTGTGTGCTGATCTGGGTATCTGCAGAAGTACTTGTGTTTATGGTTGAGAGGATGGTTTAAAAATCCAAAGCGCACAAAATGCCGGAGGAACTCAACAGGCCAGGCAGCACCAATAGAAACGAATAGGCATCTGGCGTTTCAGGCTGAGACTCTTCATCAGTGTGTGTGTGTGTGTGTGTGTGTGAGTGTGTGTGTGTGTGTGTGTGTGTGTGTGTGTATGTGTTGCTCTGGATTTCCAACATCTGCAGAATCTCTTGTGTTAAAGAAATATTTTAGAATTTATGAAAAACTATACTTAAACAAAGACTGAGAAACAACCAATTTATTCCCTGATACCCAGAAGTTTGATCACCTGTGTGCTAGATTAACCCAGACCTGGTCTCCACGGACCTCTGGGGAACAGAGACCAAAGAAATGTTCCCCATGATGAGGGAAAAGATGAAATATGAAGGTAAGCTAGACAAAAATGAGACCAACAGTTTTTTTTTCAGATACAGTCTATGAAGAGTAAGAGAGGAGAGAGTAGATATTCGACCTCTGGGAAATGATGCTGGAGAGGTAGTCATGGGGGACAGGGAAAAGACGGGCAAACTGAATAAGTATTTTGCATCAGCCTTCACCGTGGAAGACACCAGCAGTATGGTGGAAATTCAAGAGTGTCAGAGGGTAGAAGAGAGTGCAATTGCTATTAATAGGGAGAAGGTGATTGGGAAGCTGAAAGGTCTAAAGGTAGATAAGTCACCTGGACCAGGTGGACTACACCCCAGGGTTCTGAAAGAGGTGGCTGAAGAGATTGTGGAGGCCTTAGTAATGATCTTTCTAGATTCTGGCATGGTTCTGGGGGGCCCGAGTTAATGGAAAGATTGAATAGGTTAGGACTTTATTGCTTGGAACATAGAAGGCTGAGAGGAGGCAAAATTGTGGCAAGTGTAGATAGGGGAAAATGCAAGCAGGCAGTTTTCCACTGAGGTTCGATGGGACCACAACTAGAGATCATGGGTTAAGGGTGAAAGGTGAAAAGTTCGAGGGGAAACTTCTTCATTCAGAGGGTGGTGAGAGTGTGGAATGAGCTGCCAGCTGAAGTGGGGCATGCGAGCTCGATTTCAAAGTTTAAGAGAAGTTTGGATAGGTACATGGATGGCAGGGGTGTGGAGGGCTATGGTCCCATTGCAGGTCGATGGGAGTAGGCAGTTTAAATGGCTCAGCACAGAATAGATGGGCCAAAGAGCTAGTTTCTGCACTGTACCTTTCTGTGACTCTATGACTGGAAAATTGGAAATGTCATCCCGCTCTTCAAGAAAGGAGAGAGGCAGAAGAAAGGAAATTTTAGGCCAGTTAGTCCAACCTCAGTGCTTGGGAACATGTTGGAGTCAATTGTCAAAGATGAGGTCTCAGGGTATTTGGAGGCACGTGATAAAATAGGTCAAAGTCAGCATGGTTTCCTGAAGGGAAAACCTTGTCTGACAAACCTGCTGGAATTATTTGAGGAGGATAGACAAAGGAGAACCAGTGGATGTTGTGTACTTGGATTTTCAGAAGAGTTTAAAAAGATGCCATATGGGGCTGCTTAACAAGCTAAGAGCTTATGGTATTACAGGAAAGATACTGGCATGGATAAAGCATTAGCTGATTGGCTGCTGGTGACTAGGGTTGGCGTTGAGGCCGCTTCTAGTTATGTTATATGTCAATGATTTGGATGATGGAATTGATGGCTTTGTGGCAAAGTTTATGGATGATGAGAAGAAAGGTGGAGGGCAGGTAGTACTGAGGAAGCAGGTCTGCAGAAGGACTGAGACAGATTAGGAGAGTGGGCAAAGAAGTGGCAGGTAGAATTCCGGCTTGGGAAATGTATGGTCATGCACTTTGGTAAAAGGAGCGAAAATGTAGCCTGTTTTATAAACAATCAGAAAATTCAATAGTATGAGTATTCCCTAAAGGTTAATGTACAGTTGAGTCTGTGGTGAGGAAGGCAAATGCAATCATAGCATTCATTTCAAGAGGACTAGAATATAAGAACAAGGATGTAACGTTGAGGCTTTATAAAGCACTAGTGAGGTCTCACTTGGAGTATTGTGAGCAGTTTTGGAACCCTTATCTAAGAAAGGGTGTGCTGACATTGGACAGGATCCAGAGGGGGTTCACGAAAATGATTCCGGGATTGAAAGGGTTATCGTATGAGGAACGTTTGATGGCTCTGGGCTGATATTCACTAGAATTCAGAAGAATAGAAACATAGAAAACCTACAGCACAATACAGGCCCTTCGGCCCACAAAGCTGTGCCAAACATGTCCTTAACTTAGAAATTAACTAGGGTTACCCATAGCCCTCTATTTTTCTGAGCTCCATGTACTTATCCAGGAGTCTCTTAAAAGACCCTATCGTATCTGCCTCCACCACCGTCGCCGGCAGCCCATTCCACACACTCACCGCTCTCTGTGTAAAAAACTTACCCCTGACATCTCCTCTGTACCTACTTCCAAGCACCTTAAAACAACGCCCTCTCGTGCTAGCCATTTCAGCTCTGGAAAAAGCCTCTGACTATCCAGACGATCAATGCCTCATTTCCTCTTATACACCTCTATCAGGTCACCTCTCATCCTCCGTCGCTCCAAGGAGAAAAGGCCGAGTTCACTCAACCTTTTCCCATAAGGCATGCTCCCCAATGCAGGCAACATCCTTGTAAATCTCCTCTGCACCCTTTCTATGCCTTCCTGTAGTGAGGTGACCAGAACTGAGCACAGTACTCCAAGTGGGGTCTGCCCAGGGTCCTATATCACTGCATCATTACCTCTCGGCTCCTAAACTCAATCCCATGATTGATGAAAGTCAATGCACCGTATGCCTTCTTAACCACAGAGTCAACCTGCACAGCAGCTTTGAGTGTCCTATGGACTCAGACCCCAAGATTCCTCTGATCCTCCACACTGCCAAGAGTCTTACCATTAATACTATATTATGGAATGATGGGTGGCCTCATTGAAACCTGTTGAATATTGAAAGGCCCAGATAGAGTGGATGTGGAGAGGATGTTTCCTATAGTGGGGGAATCTAGGACCAGAGGACACAGATAGAGTGGAAACAGGGAGAATGTTTCCTATGGTGGGGAGTCTAGTACCAGAAGACACAGATAAAGTGGAAACAGGGAGAATGTTTCCTATGGTGGGAGAGTCTAGGACCAGAAGGCACAGTTAGAGTGGATATGGGGAGAATGTTTCCTATAGTGGGAGAGTCTAGGACCAGAGGGCACAGCCTCAGAATAGAGGGACGTCCATTTCGAACGGAGATGAGGAGGAATTTCTTGAGGCAGGGGCTGGTGAATCTGAGGAATTCGTGGCCACAGGTGTCTGTAGTGGCCAGATCATCGAGTATATTTTAGGCAGAGCTGATAGATCTTGATTAGTCAGGGCGATGGGAGTTGGTAGTTTAATTGGCTTGGCCATCTACAGGGAGGATGCAGTTGAGAGGGAAATGAATCGGCCATGATGGACTGGCAGACCTGGTGAAGCAGTGCACTCCCTCTGTGGTGAATCTGTCTGTTCCAAAACTATCCAGAACACTCCGATCCCGGACTCACCATCACATAGTACAGCACAGGAACAGGCTCTTCGGCCCACCTGATCCATACTAACCCAGATCCCCATTTGCCCACGTTTAGTCCATGTCCCCTCTAAACCTCTTGGTTAACGGCATTGGCCCATGACATAGCAGAGGTTGGGAACCCCTGCTCTGAATCTTTCCCCTCCAAGTGTCTTTCAAATGTTAATGTACCTGCCTCAACCAGCTCTCAGGGCGAAGAAGTTGCCCCTCATAATTCTATTAACTCTCACCTTACACCCACTTTTGAGAGAGACCTGAGCCCTCTCGTTCGTGATTTCCCCAGTCCTAGGGAAAACACTGTGCATTCACTCTGTCTGTGTCCCTATCTTTTCTGTTCGTTCTGTTCTTTCGATACTTATTTAATTAACTATTTAATATACACTTACTGTAATTCTGTTTTTTCTAGATTTATTATCTGCCACAAATTTATCAAATTTCAGGATATATGCTGACGATATCAAACCTGATTTTGATGCTGATTCTCTGTAAGGCCAGTTCTCAGTCCCCCACACTTCAAACAATAAAGACCCAACCCAAGCGACCTCTCTCAGTAACTCAGTGCCTGGCACATCCTCATAAACCTGCTCTCCACCCTTCCCTATAGCTGGGCGGCCAAAAGTGAGCGCAATACCCAGAAAGCGGCCACACCAACGTCTTGTTCAACTGCAACATAATGCCCTATAGCTGGACTGCCGACAACGGCGGCCAGCATGCCAAACGCCTTCTTCACCACCCTGTCCATGTGTGACACCACTTTCAGAAACGATGCACACGTTCTCTATGTTCTACAACAGACCCCAGGGCTGTGGAACTCTGACCTCGCTTTGACTTCCCAAACTACAACATCTCGCACTTACCTGAACTGCAAGTGCATTCTCGCCAACATCTTGTACAACTGCAACGTAACATCCTGTCTCCCATACGCCGCGCCCTGACTGATGAAGGCCAGCATGCTAAACGCCTTCTTCACCACCCTGTCGACGTGCCAGAAACTATGTACATGTTCCCCATGTCACCCTGTTCTGCAACAGTCCCCAGGACTCTGCTGTTCACCGTGAAAGTCTGACCCTGACTTGACTTCCCAAAATACAACACCTCACCCTTACCTGAACTGCAGGTGAGTTCGAACCAAGGTCTTATAGAACTGCAACATAACATCACAACTCCTGCACTCAATACCCTGACTAATGATGAAGGCCAGTGTGCCAGTAGCTTCTTCACCACCCTGTCTACCACTCTAAGGGAATCACCTACCTGTATCTCTATGTCCCTCAGTTCTACAACTGACACCACCTTTGGAGAAATCACATACCTGAGTCCCTACGTCCCTCAATTATACAAAATGGCTGACACCACTTTCAGGGAACCATGTACCTGTATCCCTACGTTCCTCAGTTCTACAACACAACTGACACCACCTTTGGGGAAATCACATACTTGTTCTCCAAGATCCCTCAGTTTCCTTTTGCAAGGGCACCCCGCTCATATGACATCTCTCCAGGAGTCAGAGAGCCACACACAACAGCACCTATTGCCCAACACCTCCATGTCGGACATCAAGAACCCATCAACACTGAGCCCTTTACTCAATTGAAAAACCACTCTCAGGTGATGAAGATGCCCCTCAGCTTCCTCTCACCTTCAACCTGTGCCCTCTGATTTCTGATTCCCCAACCCGGGGGAAAAGTACTGTTCATATTCACCCTGTCTGTGTCCCTCATAGTTCTACACACCTCTATAATGTCACCCCTCAGTCTCCTACACCCTATCTGTGTCCCTCATGGTTCTACACACCTCTATAAGGTCACTCCTTCAGTCCCCTACACCCTACCTGTGTCCCTCATGGTTCTATACACCTCTATAAGTTCACCCCTCAGTCCCCTACACCCTATCTGTGTCCCTCATGGTCCTATACACCTCTATAAGTTCACCCCTCAGTCCCTTACACCCTATCTGTGTATCCTATTCACTCCCATTTACCAAGTACACCTTTGCCAGGAAACAACCTGTCCCAATCCACACTTTGCCAGATCATTTCTGATGCCATCAAAATTGGCCTTTCTCCAATTCATAATTTCAACCCATGGACCAGACCTTTCTTTCTCATATTTACTTTGCAATGACCGGCATTGTGGTCACCAGATGCTCAGCATTCCCCTCCGCAAACTTCTGTCACCTGCCATCTCATTTTGGAATGGCAGATCCAGTATCACACGCCCGCTCGCTGGGACTCCGACGTACTGACGAAGGAAACTTTCCTGAACACTCTTGACAAACCCTATCCCATCAGTCTTTTACAGAGTGGGACTCCCAGTCACTGTGTGGAAAGTTAAAATCACCTCCTGTAACAATATTATGTTTCTTGCAAACTTGTTGCTTTACATCCCTTGGACTATTGGGTGGTCTGTAATACAGCACCATTAACATGGTCATATATTTCTCATTTCTCAGTTGACCCATAACTCCTCACTAGCCGAGCTCTCCAGTCTGTCTGACTGAGCACTGCTGTGACATTTTCCCTGATCGTAACGCCACCCTCTCCCGATAATCCCTCCCGCTCTGTCACGTCTAAAACAACAGAACCCCGGAATACTAAGCTGCCAGTCCCGTCCCTCCTGCAACCAGCTCTCACTAATGGCTACAACATCATAATCCAGGTGTTGATCCGTGCCCTGTGCTCACCTGCCTTTCCAATAGTACTTGCATTGAAATATTCGCAGCTCCGGACAAGAGTCACTCCATGCTCAGTTTTCTGATTCTGATTTTGTCTGAGGCCTTTCAATATTCAATTGGTTTCAATGAGGATCGTCTTTCATTCTTATAAACTCCAGCGAGTACAGGCCCAGAGCCATCAAACACTCCAGTGATGTTAACCCTTTCATTCCTGGATCATTCCTCTCAACCTCCTCTAGTCCCTCTCCTAATGTTTTCCTCTGACCTTCCCCCCTCCTGAATGTTTCCCTCTGACCTCCCCCCTCCGCTAATGTTTCCCTCTGACCTCCCCCCCCAATGTTTTCCTCTGACCTTCCCCCCTCCCCGAATGTTTCCCTCTGACCTTGCCCCCTCAAAATTGTTTTCCTCTGTGAACTTTCTTTCTCAGAGTATCACATGAATGTAGGGCACTGAGGCACCCCTCTCTGTCTCTCTGTTTCTCCATTCCCCTCTCTCCCTCCCTCCTCACTAACCCCGATTCGTGTTCCCAGTATCTCTCACCGCTCCTTGGCCCATCGATTACCTCCTGGCCCCCACCTCAGCCTCTCTTTGCAGCGGCCGTTTCCTCTGTCCAATCTCAGTTCTGACACAGAGTCTCAAGCCGAGTCCTGGACAGTTACTTGGCCCCTCCTCAGATGTTACTCGATCCACTGAGTACGCCCAGCAGAGGTTTGTTCCGTTGTCCCCAATTAACCAACACTGCTAGATAGATAGGTAGATACACAGACAGACAGATAGATACACAGACAGGCAGACAGATAGAAAGATGGATGCACAGACACGAGGAAATCTGCAGATGCTGGAATTTCAAGCAACACACATAAAAGTTGCTGGTGAACGCAGCAGGCCAGGCAGCATCTCTAGGAAGAGGTACAGTCAAGGTTTCAGGCGAGACCCTTCGTCAGGACTAACTGAAGGAAGAGTGAGTAAGGGATTTGAAAGTGGGAGGGGGAGGGGGAGATCCGAAATGATAGGAGAAGACAGGAGGGGGAGGGATGGAGCCAAGAGCTGGACAGGTGATTGGCAAAAGGGATATGAGAGGATCATGGGACGGACGGGAGGCCTAGGGAGAAAGAAGTGGGGGGGAAGCCCAGAGGATGGGCAAGGAGTATAGTGAGAGGGACAGAGGGAGAAAAAGGAGAGAGACAAAAAGAATGTGTGAATATAAATAAATAAATAACGGATGGAGTACGAGGGGGAGGTGAGGCATTAGCGGAAGTTAGAGAAGTCGATGTTCATGCCATCAGGTTGGAGGCTACCCAGATGGAATATAAGGTGTTGTTCCTCCAACCTGAGTGTGGCTTCATCTTGACAGTAGAGGAGGCCGTGGATAGACATGTCAGAATGAGAATGGGACGCGGAATTAAAATGTGTGGCCACTGGGAGATCCTGCTTTCTCTGGTGGCCACATACTTTAATTCCACGTCCCATTCCCATTCTGATATGTCTATCCACGGCCTCCTCTACTGTAAAGATGAAGCCACACTCAGGTTGGAGGAATAACACCTTATATTCCGTCCGGGTAGCCTCCAACTCGAGGGCATGAACATTGACTTCTCTAAGTTCCGCTAATGCCCCACCTCCCCCTCGTACCCCATCCGTTATTTATTTTTCTCTTTCTTTTTCTCTCTCTCCTTTTTCTCCCTCTGTCCCTCTCACTATACCCCTTGCCCATCCTCTGGGCTTCCTGCCCCCACTTTTCCTTCTCCCCGGACCTCCTGTCCCATGATCCTCTCATATCCCCTTTGCCAATCACCTGTCCGGCTCTTGGCTCCATCCCTCCCCCTCCTGTCTTCTCCTATCATTTTGGATCACCCCCTCCCCCTCCCACTTTCAAATCTCTTACTAACTCTTCTTTCAGTTAGTCCTGATGAAGGGTCTAGGCCCAAAATGTCGACTGTACCTCTTCCTAGAGATGCTGCCCAGCCTGCTGCGTTCACCAGCAACTTTGATGTGTGTTGCTTGGATACACAGACAGATAAGCTGATAGATAGACACAAAATACTCTGCAGATGCTGGGGTCAAAGCAACACTCACAACACGCTGGAGGAACTCAACAGGTCAGGCAGCATCCATGGAAACGTTGACTGTTTGTTTCCACGGATACTGCCCGACCTGCTGAGTTGCTCCAGTGTGTTGTGCAGATAGAGTGACAGACAGATAGATAGATGGATAGAAAGACAGTGGTCAGATAGATAGATGGACAGATAGATGGATAGAAAGACGGTGGACAGATAAATAGATGGATAGAAAGACAGTGGTCAGATAGATAGATGGACAGACAGATAGATGGATAGGTAGGTAGAAAAATGGTGGACAGATAGACTGACAGATAGATAGATAGATAGATACACAGATAGGTAGGTACACGGATAGATAGATACACAGATAGATAGATAGATAGAAAGACTGTGGACAGATAGATAGATAGACAGACAGATATACAGACAGATAGATATATGAGGGGTGATTGATAAGTTCATGGCCTAAGGTAGAGGGAGTCAATTTTAGAAAACCTAGCACATTTATTTTTCAACACAGTCCCCTCCTACATTTACACACTTAGTCCAGCGGTCGTGGAGCATACGGATCTTGGCCCTCCAGAAAGTGTCTACAGATAGGTGATTGATAAGTTTGTGGCGTAAGGTAGGAGATGAGTTATACAGCTCTCATTACATGCACATGCAGTTCAACTCTGAGTGATTATGCAGAAAGTTTGAAGTTAATAACTCATCCCCTTCTACCTTAGGCCACAAACTTATCAATCACCCCTGATGAGTTATTAACTTCAAACTTTCCGCATAATCACTCAGAGTTGAACTGCATGTGCATGTAACGAGAGCTGTATAACTCACCTCCTTCTACCTTAGGCCACAAACTTATCAATCACCCATCTGTGGACACTTTCTGGAGGTCCAAGATCCGTATGCTCCATGACCGCTGGACTAAGTGTGTAAATGTAGGAGGGGACTATGTTGTAAAATAAATGTGCTAGGTTTTCTAAAATGGAATCCTTCTACCTTAGGCCACAAACTTATCAATCACCCCTGGTACAGACAGTTAGATAGATATAAAGGCTAACAGATAGATAGATAGATAGAGATAGAGAGATAGATAGACAGACAGACAGATAGATAGTTACACAGACAGATAGATAGACAGACAGATAGATAGATACACAGACAGACAGATAGATAGTTACACAGACAGATAGATAGCTGGACAGACAGATAGGTAGATACACAGATAGATAGATAGTTACACAGACAGATAGATAGATACACACGCAGACAGACAGATAGATAGATACACAGACAGATAGACAGACAGACAGATGGACAGACAGACAGATAGATAGATAGACAGACAGATACATAGACAGATAGACAAACAGACAGATAGATAGTTACACAGACAGATAGATAGATAGACAGACAGATAGATACACAGACAGACAGATAGATAGTTACACAGACAGATAGATAGATGGACAAACAGATAGATAGATACACAGATAGATAGATAGATAGTTACACAGACAGATAGATAGATACACATGCAGACAGACAGATAGATAGATACACAGATAGACAGACAGACAGATGGACAGACAGATAGATAGATAGATAGACAGACAGATACATAGACAGATAGATAGACAGATATATAGATACACACACAGACAGACAGAGATAGATACACAGACAGATAGATAGATAGACAGACAGATAGATACACAGACAGACAGATAGATAGATACACAGACAGATAGATAGATAGACAGACAGATAGATACACAGACAGACAGATAGATAGATACACAGACAGATAGATAGATAGATGGATAGACAGATAGATACACAGAGAGACAGATAGATAGACAGATATATAGATGCACACACAGACAGACAGAGGTAGATACACAGACAGATGCACTGCCGGACGATGCTGAGGATGTTCTACGAGTCTGTGGTGGCCAGTGCGATCATGTTTACTGTTGTGTGCTAGGGCAGCAGGCTGAAGGTAGCAGACACCAACAGAATCAACAAGCACATTCGGCAGGCCAGTGATGTTGTGGGAATGGAACTGAACTCTCTCACGGTGGTGTCTGAAAAGAGGATGCTGTCTAAGTTGCATGCCATCTTGGTCAATGTCTCCCATCCACTACATAATGTACTGGGTGGGCACAGGAGTACATTCAGCCAGAGACTCATTCCACCGAGATGCAGCACAGAGCGTCATAGGAAGTCATTCCTGCCCGTGGCCATCAAACTTTACAACTCCTCCCTTGGAGGGTCAGACATCCTGAGCCAATAAGCTGGTCCTGGACTTATTTCATAATTTACTGGCATTATTTGCATATTACTATTTAACTATTTATGGTTCTATTACTATTTATTATTTATGGTGCAACTGTAACGAAAACCAGTTTCCCCCGGGATCAATAAAGTATGACTATGACTATGACTATGAAAGATAGATAGACAGATAGATACACAGACAGACAGTTAGATACACAGACAGATAGATAGACACACAGACAGATAGGTAAATAGACAGATAGGTACACAGACAGACAGATAGATAGGTAGATAGACAGACAGATAGATATATACAGAGACATTTAGATAGACACACAGACAGACAGACAGATAGACAGATAGGCAAGTACATAAGTAATACCGAGATTATAAATTGTAGATTTCTTGTTTAATATAACAACAGTGTGAAGGAAATGTGTTCCGCTGCTGCATTGTCCTCTGAATACTGTGCAAAGTCTGCTCGATCAGCCACATCCCCAGGGCAGGTAACATTGTGCGAGCTTCCATGTGCCCCCAGCTCTGTATCTGCCTACGTCCGAGAATGAGCAGTGTGGTGACACTGACTCGGATCACTCAAGGCACAACAGAGTCTCACATTCGGACTAGAGAGGACACAAATTCAGTGATAACAATTAACCTGTGAAGCAACCAGGTGAAATAGTGTGACACTGGCTACCGGAATCTAGGAAGATTTTAGAAAAATACTGAAGAAACCGCACCATAACTACAGGTAGAATCACTGAACAATTGAATACTCACAGAGTCATAGAACAACACAGCACAGAATCAGGCCCTTCAGCCCATCTAGTCCATGCTGAGGTATTTTATTTCTTCATTGAGATAGAGCGTGGAATACGTCTGTCCAGTCCTTCAGACCACAGCACCCAGCAATTCCCTGGGCTAATCCTCACTGAATCAAGGGACACTTTACAATGACCAATTAACCTACAAACCGGTAAGTGTTTGGACTGTGGGAGGAAACCAGAGCTCCCAGAGGAAACCCACATGGTCACTGGGAGAATGTACAAACTCCTTAAAGATAGTGGTGGGAGTCGAACGCTGATTACTGGTACTGTAACACGTTGTGTTAATCACAATGCTACAGTGCCATCGAACTATTGTTCAGCCTAGTCCCATCAACCCACACACAGACCACACCCCTCCAGACCCTCCCACCCATGTACCTATCCAAACTACCTCGTCCCATCAACCCACACCCAGACCAGAGCCTCCAGACCCTCCCACCCATGTTCCTATCCAAACTACCTCATCCCATCAACCCACACCCAGACCAGAACCTCCAGACCCTCCCACCCATGTAGTTTTACAAACTTCTCTTAAATTCTGAAGTCAATCCTCCATCCATCACTTTCATTGGCAACTCATTCCACATTCACACCATCCTCGGAGTGAAGAAGTTCCACGTAAATATTTCACCTGTCACCTTTAACCCTTAACCTCCGGTTCGCGTCTCGCCTCATTCTTCTGTTCTCCAGGGAATGAAGTCCTCTCCTATTCAACCTTTCCCCAAACTCAGATCAAGTTCCTGAAACGTCCTTGTAAATATTCTCTGTTCTCTTTCAATCTTATTGATATTACTCAGTATACTGGAGATTATATAAGATGACAGAAAATGCAGGAAAGTTGAACTGCAGGAAAAATGATATAAAAACATAGAAACATAGAAAACCTTCAGCGCAATACAGGCCCTTCGGCCCACAATGCTGTGCCGAACATGTACTTACATAGAAGTTATGTAGGGTTACCCATAGCCCTCTATTTTTATATATCAGCACTTCAATCCAACACCCCCCTCCAGGACTGCTAACTCTGTCCGCCACCATCACACAGTGGCACAGTTTGTGCCTTCTGCAGGTCACTCTGCTCTCTCAGATAGAGCTGGCAGCCGTGTCCTCCCAGGGTGAGGATGTCTCATCCCATAGTGACACACACACACACACACACACACACACACACACACACACACACACAAAGTGTAGATCAGGCAGCATTTGTGGGAAGGGGGGAGACAGTCAACACTTCAGTCAGAGGCCCTACATCGGAGGAGGTGGTGGGAAGTTTGAAGGAGGTGTGTGGGCTAATTTTTTTTAACCCAAAGTGTGGTGGGTGTGTGGAATATTTTGCCTACCCTTCCCTCCCACACAACCCTCCGTTTTTCTACCATCCTTGTGCCCATTTAAGAGTCTCTTAAATGCCCCGGATGTATCTACCTCTACCAAAACCCATTCCACATCCCCGCCACTCTGTGTAAAGACTTGCTTTTGACATCCCCTCAATACTTTCCTCCAGTCACCTTCGTATCATGCCCCATGTATTAGCCATTTCCGCCCTGGGAAAGAGTCTCTGGCTGTCCACTCGAGCGATGCCTCTTATCATCTTGTACACCTCTATTAAGTCACCTCTCATCCTCCTTCACTCCAAAGAGAACAGCCCTAACTCATCCAACCTATCCTCATACAACATGCTGTCTAATCCAGGCAGCATCCTGGTGAATCTCCTCTGCACCCTCTCTAATCCAGACAGCATCCTGGTGAATCTCCTCTGCACCCTCTCTAATCCAGGCAGCATCCTGGTGAATCTCCTCTGCACCCTCTCTAATCCCCGGCAGCATCCTAGTGAATCTCCTCTGCACCCTCTCTAATCCAGGCAGCATTCTGGTGAATCTCCTCTGCACACTCTCTAATCCAGACAGCTTCCTGGTGAATCTCCTCTGCACCCTCTCTAATCCAGACAGCATCCTGGTAAATCTCCTCTGCACCCTCTCTAATCCAGGCAGCATCCTGGTGAATCTCCTCTGCACCCTCTCTAATCCAGACAGCATCCTGGTAAATCTCCTCTGCACCCTCTCTAATCCAGGCAGCATCCTGGTGAATCTCCTCTGCACACTCTCTAATCCAGACAGCATCCTGGTGAATCTCCTCTGCACCCTCTCTAATCCAGACAGCATCCTGGTAAATCTCCTCTGCACCCTCTCTAATCCATACAGCATCCTGGTGAATCTCCTCTGCACCCTCTCTAATCCAGGCAGCATCCTGGTGAATCTCCTCTGCACCCTCTCTAATCCCCGGCAGCATCCTGGTGAATCTCCTCTGCACCCTCTCTAATCCAGGCAGCATCCTGGTGAATCTCCTCTGCACCCTCTCTTATCCAGATAGCATCCTGGTGAATCTCCTCTGCACTCTCTCTAATCCAGACAGCATCCTGGTAAATCTCCTCTGCACCCTCTCTAATCCAGGCAGCATCCTGGTGAATCTCCTCTGCACCCTCTCTAATCCAGGCAGCATCCTGGTGAATCTCCTCTTCACCCTCTCTGAACCCTTCCTGTAATGAGGCGCCCAGAACTGAATACACTAGTCCAAGTGCGGTTAACCAGATTGGCCTCCAAGCCCCAGCTCCACCCTGACTTGGAAATGTATCGCTGCTCTGTCACCATCATTGGGTCGAAGTGCTGAATCTTCTTCGCCAGCAGTTCCGAGGGCGTGCCCACAGCTTCGGACAGGAGCAGTTCCAGGGCTAGACTCGCTGTCGGCTTCGTCACGCGTCAATCTGCCGTGACGAAGTGGAGGAGCAGGCCCGATGGGAAAAATGGCCTGATTGTACGGTCTTAGGGTCTTCTCAGGGACAGCTAGGGGTTGGGGCTGGTGCAGTCCGGGAAGCCCATCTTCGATATAATTGTTTGCAGGAAATGGTCTCCCAGCCTTGTGAAGGATCTACTTCTCACAAGAGAAAGCGTGGCTGAGGTCCATCTTGGTTTTCCTGATGTATGCAGAGATGGGGTGACCTCCTGAATTTATAGGAATTAAGTTGGGGTGTCGTTCTCGCTGAAGCATTCACACACCAGACAGGCTGGGCACCAGACTCCCAAGCAGTAAGGCTGATCAACATCTCCACCCAGTAACCCATCCCTCCACGCCACCCCAAACCACTGCACGTTATCCTTTCCCGTCAGAGTCCCCGTATGTACAGACGCCGCTGTGCCGAGTGTCACTTTAGGGACGTAGTACATCTCTAGTTGAGATACATAATCTGAAGTATTTATATTTATTTTGTTCTTTGTGCTTACTGTTTACTTGTGCTGCTTCGGATCCGGAATAAATATTATTTTGTTCTCCTTTATATTTGTATGCTGACCAACCACCTTGAATCTTGAATCTTGACAGGCCAGGTCTGGCGAAGTCGTTTCAGCTAGCTGGGGTCTAGATCCGCGGCCACGGTCTTGGGTGGTGGGGGGGGTGGTGGCTGAGATGAGTTGAACCCATGGAGTTCTGTATCCCAGAGGCTGGGGGGGGGGCACATCCCGGAGCTGGATTGAGAAGGAGAGAGATAGAATTCCCTGTGTAAAAGGAGATCAATATACACAGGAATATGGGATGAGCATCAGGCAAAATCCTGTTGAGTGGGCGAGCAGGTTTGGAAGGGCCAGGTGGCCTTCTCCAGCTCTGTGGTGATGTGACAATGTAGTTTCCCCAGCAGCGGCAGCAATGCTGGCAACTGTTGTGACTGTGAATGAAGTCACTGGGGAGACAGAAATCTTTACTCGGCAAAGCAAGCAGGAATCATGCTGGAGATGCTCTCGGCAGAAGAAGCCGGCCTGACCCAATATTACAGGACGTTTTTATACACTACAGGTAACAGCAGGACAATTCCATGGTTACAGTGCTTCCTTTGAATGACCTATAGTTTTCAAACACCTCCGTCTGCACACCCTCACTCCGGACTCCCAAATTGAGTGTCAATCCCCTCTGACTCGGGGCTGCATTCACGCATGTGCAGGCATCTCAGGTGAAATGGAGTGTTTCTTTGTCTGCAATCGACCCCGGTCTGCAGCTCCAAGAGCACCATTATTCTGAGTGTATTTGAAACTCAATCTACAATCCACGTTTAGGTCTGAGTACTGGCTGCTGTTGAAATTAATATTCGCTATATCGCCTAACTCTGACAGTAATACGCTGTGACTGCACTGCTGTTGAGATTGGCTTGATGCATGTATTTGATTGTAACCGTACCATACTCATGCTGTTCCTCTGGAGAACTCTGCCTGCTTTTATAGGAAGAAGTCTGCAGCTTCGGTTGTGAGTTCCGCACTGTGGGTTCCGTTGTCTGTTTGGCCGGCTGCTTGCTAAAGACTAGGACATCAACAACCTTCTCGCCCCGTGCACTGTGTTGTTAAAAAGCACACAGCACCTGTGTGGGGGGGAGGGAACGCATTGAAATAGAAATCATAAACATGAGATTCTGCAAAGCAACACACACAAAATGCTGGAGGGAATGAGCAGTTCAGACATCTTTGGAGAGAAATAAACAGTCGACATTTAGGTCTTGATGAAGGGTCTCAGCCTGAAGTGTGGACTCTTTATTCCTCCCCGTAGGTGTTGCCTGACCTGCTGAGTTCCTCCAGCATTATGCGTGTGTTGCCTTGAAATGGAGGTGCTTGCTGTCCCAGTGTTAAGTCATTGTCCCGTTCCTAAGCACTGTCCAAATCAGAATCAAGTTTAACGTCACTGGAATATTGTATCTGGTGAAATGTGTTGTTTTATAGCAGCAGTACATCACAATAATAACAAAAAACTATAAATTACAATAAGAAATAGAGCAGATTCCAGCTAATTGGGACACATTAGACCCAATTAGCCAAAGCTTCATGGAAATAGTTGGATAGTTGAAAAGACACGCTACCATTTACCTGGGAAACAAATTATGTATTTAGATGAAATACCTGAACAAATTAGAGCACTGCCAATATGATTAGAGTACCACAAAACTGTGTATTAGTTCCTAATATTTATTGACAGAGGAATTAATCTACATCACGAACTTTTGACTGCAACTGAGCAAAATCAGTGCAGAAACCTCATGCAGATAATGGATCATGCAATGCTGTTGACGATTGCATCTTCCAATTCTTCATTTTCATTGTAACATTCAAGGTGATTGTCGATTCTTTCAAATTCTTTGTAGTTCCTAACTTGTTGAGGTAGTGAAATAGTTTCATTTTCACTCCCGGCCGTTTCTGGCATCTCCAAGTCTGGTTGCTTGAAACCGCAGTGAGCAAACCAGATCTGAATTGTCTTTCTGCTTATTTCTCTCCAACTATCAGTGATATTTGAAGACAAACACACGCAACTGACGCTATTTAAAAGCCGTTCACTCGAAGCTCGGTGCAGTGCCTAATGGCCATGCAAGTGCACACAACTGACACTGGTTAGAACCTGTTCAGCAACAGTTTCCTGCCCCAATTAACTGGCATAGTGTCCCAAATAAACAAAGCGAATCCTGTGTATTTTCTCAGTTAGATTTTGTCCTTTAGGAGTTGTCCCAAATAAGTGGCTGCTGCAATTAACTGATTGTCCTAATAAACCAGAATCCATAACGTATATAAATATATATTAATTAAACAGTGCACAGAGAGCGGAAAAAATAGTGAGGTAGTGTTCATTGATTCATTGTCCATTTAGAAATATGATGGTGGAGGGGAAAAAGTTGTTCCTAAAGCATAGAGCGTGTGTCTTCAGGTTCCTGTACCTCCTCCCTGATGGTAGCAATGAGAAGAGGGCATGTCCTGGGTGGTGGGGGTCGTTAATGATGGACGCTGCCTTTTTGAGGCATCACCCTTTGAAGACGTCCTGGATGCTGGGGAAGCTGGTACCCATGATGGGGCTGACTGAGTTTACAACTTTCTTCAGCCTTTTGCGATCCTGTGCAGTAGCACCCCACCCCTCCCTGTACCAGATGGTGATGTAGCCAGTTAGAATGCTCTCCATGGTACATGTGTAGACATTTGTGTTATTAATTGATCAACAATACCAATGCAGAATGAAATCGTAATTTCTTTAAAAATTGAATTAATTTGGAAAGGAATATCTGATTAATGTGGATTTGAAAATGACTTGGGCAGACAGCAGATGTTTGTGGAAGGACTCCTGAATCGCTTAATGAAATGCAGCCGTACACCATTGTTCACTGTAAGCCGGGGAATGCCCACTCTCTGCAGATACCAACCCGTTTGCTCTGTGTAATCCTGGTGTAATTTGTTTAATTAATTCAACAACTATTGAATTTGCAGGGAAGAAGTCTAAATGGGAATGCAGAAAATGAATCCTTTAGTGACATGTTGCACTTCATGGTTCCGTATGCTTGAAGCATCTTGTCAACCAGCTGCACGTAGTTTGGTGCTCTGTAGTTGCCAAGCAGATTTTCCTTAAAAGCCTTCCATGTGATTTTCTCCGGTCCCACTCTTAAGTTTTTCGAATTGCCTGACATTGATGACCTGTTTGATTTGTGGACTAACAAAATCGCCTTCCTGAAACTTGGCATCAGTTATTCTGACTTGAATTATGAATTAAAATAGTGAATTTGGCTATTTGAGAAGAATGGTGCATGACAGGGTAATGTCATAGTGATTTTCATGATCAGCGGCCCAAAGTCAATAAGATATACCCAAAAGTATTCAGGAAGCAAAATCTTACTTGTCCAGTATAATCACCCTCTGCGAGTTGTCCAGTGTAATCACCCTCTGCGAGCCATATCTGCTCATTGGAAAACAAGCAAAACAGTTTATAATTATTACTCTGTCTTGGCAAATGCTTTGAAATGTAATGAAGATTAAAGATTAACCTTATTTGTCAGTTGTATATTTGAATATACAGTGAAGTGTGCCGTTTACATCAAATCAATGAGTGTTGTTCTGGGGGCAGACCACAAATATCACCACACTTCTGACACCAACATCACACGGCCACTCCTCAGAAACCCGAATCCGACGCTTGTGTGAGGAAACCGGAGCACCCGGAGAAAATGCGCACGGTCACGCTCTGCACGATATGTATTTTGAATTCTAATTTATTAGTGTGTTTATGGTAATATTTTGGTTTATATGCCGTGTGTGATATCCGTTCTGTGGGTGCACCATGGTCCCCGGGAACGTTGTTTCATTTGGCTGACCTTCGCAGAGGAGTGGAATTAAACTCCGCTGGGGGGTGGGTTCTGGTTGGGTGTTTCAGTTCAGGAACAGCTGGGGAAGGAGTTGCACACAGTCTAATGTTTGCCTGTTGGGTGAGAGAGTCCCTGTACACCTCTTAGAACATAGAACATCGAAAATCTACAACACAATACAGGCCCTTCGGCCCACAAAGCTGTGCCGAACATGTCCTTACCTTAGAACAACCTAGTTTACCCATAGCCCTCTATTTTTCTAAGCTCCATGTAGCCATCCAGGAGTCTCTTAAAAGACCCTATCGTTTCCGCCTCCACCACCGCTGCCGGCAGCCCATTCCACACACTCACCACTCTCTGAGTAAAAAACTTACTGTTGAATGAGGTCAAGCAGATAGGTAGTTGAATGAGGTCAGGCAGGTGGATCATTGAATGAGGTTGGGCAGGTAGATTATTGAATGAGGTTGGGCGGATAGATTGAATGAGGTAGGGCAGGCAGATCATTGAATGAGGTTAGCTAGGTAGGTTATTGAATGAGGTTGGGCGGATAGATTGAATGAGGTACGGCAGGTAGATTGTTGAATGAGACAAGGCAGGTAGATCTTGAATGAGGTTGGACAGGTGGATTGTTGAATGAAGTACGGCAGGTCGATAATTGAATGAGATAGGGCAGGTAGATTATTGAATGAGGGCAGGTAGATTGTTGAATGAGGTACGGCAGGTAGATTGTTGAATGAGGTGGGACAGGTAGATTGTTGAATGAGGGCAGATAGATTGTTGAATGAGGTTGGACAGGTAGATTGTTAATGAGGTTGGACAGGTAGATTGTTGAATGAAGTACGGCAGGTGGATTGTTGAATGAGGTAGGGCAGGTAGATCATTGAATGAGGTTATACAGGTAGATAGGTAGATTGTTGAATGAGGTAGGGCAGGTAGATTATTGAATGAGGGCAGGTAGATTGTTGAATGAGGTCAGACAGGTAGATCATTGAATGAGGGCAGGTAGATAGTTGAATGAGGTACGGCAGGTAGATTGTTGAATGAGGTTGGACAGGTAGATTGTTGAATGAGGTAGGGCAGGTAGATCATTGAATGAGGTAGGGCAGGTAGATTGTTGAATGAGGTAGGGCAGGTAGATTATTGAATGAGGGCAGGTAGATTGTTGAATGAGGTCAGACAGGTAGATTGTTGAATGAGGTCAGATGGGTAGATTGTTGAATGAGGTACGGCAGGTAGATCATTGAATGAGGCAGGGCAAGTAGATTGTTGAATGAGGAAGGGCAAGTTGACAATGTTGTTCCCAAGAGTTTATAAACAGAGAGAGTGATTTGGGAATTCGTACTGTACCTCCAGAGACCCACGCTGGGCCACAGTTAGAGGAGTCTGAGGGGTTTAGGGAGGGTGCAGGAGTGATTTGCCGATCTGATTCCAAAGTTGAGGAACTCCATCGACACACAGGAGACTGCTGATGTTAGAATCTGGGGCTAGGCACGGAGTGCTGGAGGGAGCTAGCGGGTGGGGAAGCATCTGTGGGGGCAGATGGACAGTTGTCATTTCAGGGTGAGACTCTCCATGTGGAACTTTAGTTCTATGGATGAGTTAGCCATCCTTAAGGTGTTTGGAGTCCATTATTGATGATGAGGTTTTGAGTACTTGCAGGCACATGATAAAATGGGTTGTATTCAGCATGGTTTCCTTAAGAATGATAAAATGGTTGACTAGATCAGACATAAAGATTGGGGGTGTCGTGGACAGTGAGGAAGGCTATCATGGCTTGCAGTGGGTTCTGGAGCAGCTGGAGAAGGCTGAGAAATGGCAGATGGAATTTAATGCAGATAAGGGTGAGGTGTTGCACCTCAGTCAGACCAGTCAGGGTAAGTCTTACACAGGGCACTGGGGAGGGCACTGAGAAGTGTGCTTGACCAAAGGGACCTGGGAATACAGGTCCATGATTCTTTGAAAGTGACGTTACAACTAAATAGGGTCGAAAAGAAAGCTTTTGGCACATTGGCCTTCGGAAGATGGGATGTTATGCTGAAGTTGCAAAAAATGTTGGTGAGGCCTAATTCGGGATATTGTGTGCAATTTTGGTCACCTACCTGCAGGAAAGATGTAACTAAGGTTGAAAGAGTACAGAGAAAATTTACAAGGATGTTATTAGGTCTGGAGGACCTGAGTTATAAGGAAAGATTGAACAGGTGAGGACTTTATTCCTTGGAATGTAGAAGGCTGAGAGGAGATTTGTTAGAGGTTTACAAAATTCTGAGGGGTATAGATAGGGCAAATGCAAGCAGGCTTTTTCCACTGAGGTTGGGTGGAACTACAATGAGAGGTCATGGGTTATGGATCAAAGGTGAAAAGTTTAAGGGGAACATGAGTGGAAACTGCCTCACTCAGAGGGTGGTGAGAGTGTGGAGTGAGCTGCCAACACAGGTGGTGCCTGTGAGCATGCTCAAATTCAGTGTTTAAGAGAAGTTTGGATAGGTACATGGATGTGGAGAGCAATGGTCCCAGTGCAGGTTGTTAGGAGTTAAATGGTTTCGGCATGGACTAGAAGGGCTGAAGGGCATGCTTCTATGCTGAACTTTTATATGACTCAGTGACTGTAAGGGGAAATCTTGCCTAATGAATCTGTTGGAATTCTTTGAGGAAATAACAGGCAGGATTGGCAAAGGAGAGTCAGAGGATGTTGTGTACTTGGACTTTCAGAAAGCCTTCAACAAGCTGCTGCAAATGAGGTTGATTAACAAGTTAAGAGCCCAAGGTGCTACAGGAAAGGTACTAACATGAGTAGGAAATTGGCTGTTAGGCATAATGATGGAAAACGGGGGCCTTTTCTGGTTGGCTGCCAGCGGTGTGCCACGGGGTTTGGCGTTGGGACCAGTACATTTCACATTATATGTCAGTGATTTGGATGATGGAACAGTTGGCTTTGTGGCCAAGTTTGCAGATGATACAAAGATAGGTGGGGGCCAAGAAGCCCGAAGATGGGGCGCAAGACCATGATCGACTAGGTTTCACGGCGATCTTGCCGATTAAAAAAACGAGGAAGATTGAAGTTATCGTGGCGAATGTGGAAAGCAAGTGGGTGTTCAGCGCCGTCTTGCTTGCTGCTCCCGGCGTTCGAAAGGTCTCTCTCTCCCTCGGTGCTGTCAGAGCTTGGGCCGGAGCAAGGTTTATTTGGTGAATATGTGGACTGGACTCTGACGTTCGCGTTATCATGTGTTTCTGGTTTCTGGTCACTCCTTTTTTGTGTTTAGGGTGACTTTGAATTGGAGCGGCCTGTGGATAATGAACACTGAGCTGAACCGAATATGCCTGGACTCTTTCCATTTTGTGTTTTATATTCTGTGTTTTTTTTGAATTGCTGTTTGCATGATTTGTCTTCTTTGTTGTGCATGGAGCAGTGATGATTGGAGGCGGGGGGGGGGTTGACATGGTTTTCTTTGTTTCGAGGCTGTCTGTGGGGAAGATGAACCTCAGGGTTCTATATTGCATACATACATTGATAATAAATGTGCTGTACTTTGAACCTTTGAGATCAGGAGAATGGCCAAAGAAGTGGCAGATAGACACACAGCAGTGGGATGTGTGTGGTCGTGCACTTGGGTAGAAGAAGTAAAGGCATGGAATATTTTCTAAATTCAAAATGAAATCAAAGACTAGAGATGCAAAGAGACAGTTCGCTAAAGGTTGAGTTGGTGGGAAGGAAGGCAAATGTGATGTTAGCATTCATTTCAAGAGGACTAGAATATGAAAGCAAGGATGTAATGCTGAGGCTTCATAAGGCATTGGTCAGACTGCAGTTGGAGTATTGTGAGCAGTTTTGGGCTCCTTAAGAGATGTGCTGACATTGGAGAGGGTTCAAAGGACGTTCTCAAAAATGATTCAGGGAATGAGAGGGTTAACATATAAGGGTATTTGATGGCTCTGGGTTTGCACTTGCTGGAGTTTGAAAGGATGGGGGATGAGATCTCATGGAACTGATTGAATTTTAAAAGGACACATAGACCAGATGTGGAGAGGATGTTTCCTATGGTGGGGGAGTCTAGGACCAGAGGACACAGATAGGGTGGACAAGGAGTGGGTGTTTGCTATAGTGGGAGATTTTAGGACCAGAGGACACAGATAGAGTGGATGTGGAGAGGATGTTTCCTATAGTGGGGGAGTCTAGGACCAGAGGACACAGATAGAGTAGATGTGGAGAGGATGTTTCCTGTACGCGGGAGTCTAGCACTGGAGGGCACAGGGAGAATGGATGTGGAGATGGTGTTTCCTGTAGTGGGGGAGTCTAGGACCAGAGGACACAGATAGAGTGGACGTGGAGACTACATTTCCTATAGTGGGGGAGTCTAGAATCAGAGGGCACAGCCTTGGAATAGAGAGGCATCCTTTCAGAACAGAGATGAAGAGGAATTTCTTTAGGCAAAGGATGGTGAATCTGTGGAATTCATTGCCACAGGCGGCTGTGGAGGCCAAGTCATTGGGTATATTTAAGGTGGAGGTTGATAGGTTCTTGATTAGTCAAGGTGTCAAAGGTTATGGGGAAAGGGCAGGAGAATGGGATTGAGAGGGATAATAA
This sequence comes from Mobula birostris, assembly GCF_030028105.1. Lineage (NCBI taxonomy): Eukaryota > Metazoa > Chordata > Chondrichthyes > Myliobatiformes > Myliobatidae > Mobula > Mobula birostris. The sequence continues at coordinate 1,685,035 of NC_092397.1, read as the reverse complement.
ATCAGCCATGATGGAATGGTGGAGAAGACTTGGGAGTCCAAGTGACCGAATTCTGCGCCTATGTTTTATGTTCCTGTGTAATCTCTGTGCCCCACTCTGTAGGTCCTTGCGGGAGTACTAGATTGTGGGGGGAGGTGTGGCTAGGACATATAACTTTCCACTCTGACCTCTGTATCCCTGTCATCCAACAATGAACATAGGGAAATAGGAGCAGGACTTTGGGGCTTGAGGGTGTTGTAGATAATCCAAGTCCCATTGCGAGTTTAATTGTCATTCAAGCATTCTCATGGAAACAGCCAAACAAAACTACCATCCTCCAGGGCCAAAGGAGCAGAACACATTACCAACAGCACTCAGCACATTAGCAGAAAAACATGCAGTCACAAAAATATAAAAATACATCATATTATTGTCCAATAATAATAGCATTTTAATTTAAGCTGTAAGTGGTTACAATGCCCTGCCTACACTGGACAACAAATGTTTTTGAGAGTATCACTTTCCCTGCAGTTTGTTTGTATTTTCAGAACCTGAGTCAGGTTTAACATCATCAGCATGTCGTGAAATTTGTTAATTTACAGCAGCAGTACAATGAAATACATTATAAATAATTATAGACAAAAAGTGAGGTACATTAAGTATATATTAAGTACTTCAGACATATATATATATATATATATATATATATGTCCTTAATGATGGGCTCATGGCCAAGTGGTTAAGGCATTCGTCTAGTGATCTGAAGGTCGCTAGTTCGAGCCTCAGCTGTGGCAGCGTGTTTGTGCCCTTGAGCAAGGCACTTAATCACACAATGCTTTAGTCTGTGTGAGGAATGGCGCCCCACACAGACTTCCAGTCTGCGCCTTGTAAGGCATGAAAATGCCTGATGCAGGCCTCTCTTGGTCTGAGTCGACGTTCCTTTTCCCCTTAATGATGGACGCTGCCTTTCTAAGGCAACACTCCTTGAAGATGTCTTGGATACTACAGAGGCTAGTAGCCATGATGGAGCTGACTAATTTTGCAAGTTCCCACAACTTACTTCAATCTTGTGCAGTATTCCTCCTCTCCCCCCATACCAGACGGTGATGCAGTCTGTCTGAATGCTCTCCACAGTACATCAGTAGAAGTTTTCGAGTGTTTTAGTTGACAAACCAGATCTCCTCAAACTCCTAATGAAATATTGCCGCTACAGCTGCATCAATATGTTGACACCAGGTTAGATCCTCAGAGATCTTGACACCCAGGTACTTGAAACTGCTCACTCTCTCCACTTCTGATCCCTCTATAAGGACGGGTGAGTGTTCCCTCATCTTACCCTTTCTGAAGTCCACAATCAGTTCTTTGGTCTTGCTGACGTTGAGTGCCAGGTTATTGCTGCACCACCACTCAACTAGCTGGTATATCTCACTCCTGTATGCCCTATCACCATCTGAAATTCTGCCAACAATGGTTGTATCATCACCAAATTTTTTTAGATTTAGATTATGAGGACACTCAGTCCTTGTTTATTGTCATTGAGAAATGCATGCATTAAAAAATGATACAATGTTCCTCCAGAATGATATCATGAGAGACACAGGACAAACCAAGACTAAAACTGACAAAACCACATAGTTATAACATATAGTTACAACAGTGCAAAGCAATACCATAATTTGATAAACAGCAGACTATGGGCACGGTAAAAAAAAGTCTCAAAGTCCCGATAGCCTCATCATCTCACACAGGCAGCAGAAGGGAGAAACTCTCCCTGCCATGAACCTCCAAGTGCCGCCAACTTGCCGATGCAGCACCATTGGAAGCAGCCGACCGCAGCGGACTCTGAGTCCGTCCGAAAAATTCGAGCCTCCAACCAGCCCTCCGACACCGATCACCGAGCTCCGAGCACCGAAGCCAAGCGCTTCGACCCTGCCCCGGCCGCCGAGCAACAAGCAAAGCCGAGGTCTCGGGGCCTTCCCCTCCGGAGATTCTGGATCACACAGCAGCAGCAGCAGCAGTGAATCAGGCATTTCAGAAGTTTCACCAGATGTTCCTCCGTGCTGTCACGTCCGTCTCCATCAAATCAGGATTGTGCACGGCACCCTACTTGACAAATAACAGACATCACCAGCGGAGTGATCACTTGACAAATAACAGACATCACCAGCGCTGCGTCATGTCGCCATCTTCTTCTCTCCTCATTTTATATATTAGAGATGGTGTTTGAACTGTGCCTGGCCACACCATCATGTGTATATAGAGAGCAGAGCAGTGGACTAAGCACACACCCCTGAGGTGCACCAGTGTTGATTGTCAGCGAGGTTTATGATAAATTGCTTGAAGCTGAACACAAATATAATTTCAGACTTCTTGTATCATGTAGGAATTTGGGGAAACAGGAAATTTTATTGAATATAATGTGTTTAATTGCAGAATGGTGCTGATGCTTTGCACCAGTCAAACTCAGCTAAAAATGTTTTGTTGATGATTTTCATTTGTACTCAGTGTCTGAGGCTTCTCACTTATGTGTCCAGCAATATTCAGCCAGCACTGATGGATTCCAGTTGCCCTGATATTGTTTCTCCATGACCGCAATGTCCGGGTGAAACCTTTCCCCGCGCTCGTGACTGACAGCACTAAGATTTGCAGGGAAGAAGTCTAAATGGGAATGCAGAAAATGAATCTTTAGTGACATGTTGCACTTCATGGTTTCAAATTACACTGAGGGCAACATTTTAATTGTCTAGAATTATGAATTGAATAACAAATATCAGCGATTTCAAAAAAAATGATGCGTGAAGGGAAATTTTCATGGCAATTTTAATGATCAGCAGCCCAAGGTCCATAAGGTACACCCAAAAATATTCAGGAAGCAAAAGTGTTGTTGTCTACTGTTATTGTATAGTGTTTGTTAGTGTATGAACTTCAGTAAAAATACGGGGCAGGGTTTGGATACTGAATCCTTCTGGAAGGAGATGGATGAACTCGGAAAGGGAGAGGTGGGAGATAGAGTGAGAGTGCTGAGGGAGAAGGAGAAGGGTCAGGGGAGGACGGTGTGGGGTGAAATCACTGGCCCCAAGCAGAAGGGCTGAACGGCCTGTTACTCTGTTGTTCGTTGTACATTGTGGCACTGTGGGCAGTACATGAAACAACACAGACAGAAGAGGGCTCTTTGGCCCATCATATCTTTGCTGAACATGGCGTTGACATAGAACAGCAAAGAACAGGCCATTCGGTCTGTCCAGCTGGTGCTGACCAATCCAAACCAACCCCACCAGCTTTCTGTTACCCGCCAGACAGGACACTGCGATCATGGCAGAGGGAGCGACTCTGAAGTGGGCGAACAGTTCGCAGACTTTTAATAACGGTGCAGAGTTAATGGAAAGACACCAAATACTGGGCCCCAGAGACCCGGGTCTGATCCCGACCTCTGTCGCTGTCCGTGTGGAGTTTGCACGTTCACCCCGTGACCGTGTGAGTTTCCCCGGATCCCACTTCCCAATGACATGCGGGGACAGTAGGTTAATCGGGGGTGTGCCTCACCCCTCTAGTGGGGGGAGGACCAGAATCAGGGGGAAATGGTGGGAATGGGTAGTTGGTGGTCAGCAGAGACTGGACGGGCTGAGGGGCCTGTTTCTGTGCTGTAGCACTTCATGACTCCAAGCACAAGGTTGGGCCAGCCGTGTCTGGGTAGGAGACAGAGATCGGTCCCATGGACTCTGAGTGTGTGTGGCGATCTCTCAGCATGTACTCCGGACCACTGTTTGCAGAAGTTTGCTTTGGTCTCCAGGCTTCTGGTAAAAACACCACTCACGGCACAAAGCGCAGGCAGGGGGCCGTGCTGACGTTCACCCTGTGGTCAGGAACAAGAGCTGACCAAACAGTCTGTTAGTTGCCCCTGGCAGACACTCACAGGGAACAAGCAGGCAGAGTGTGGAGAGAGAAGTCCAGGAGCAAGTCTCCTTGTCAAGGTCATGCCTGGAGAGAGTATGTGTATGTGTAAGAGAGAGAGAGAGAGAGCTAGGTTGTGTGTGTGTGTGAGAGAGAGAGAGAGAGAGAGAGAGAGATTTGAGTTAGTGTTCGTGTGTGTGTATCTGTGTGTGGGTGTATGTGTCTGTGTGACAGAGAGAGAACTCAGCTTGCCTGGGTATTTTTAGAAACATAGAAACATGTTACAGCACAATACAGGCCCTTCGGCCCACAGAGTTGTGCTGAACATGTCCCTACCTTAGAAATTACTAGGCTTACCCACAGCCCCCTATTTTACTAAGCTCCATGTACCTATCCAAAAGTCTCTTAAAAGACCCTATCGTATCCGCCTCCACCACCGTTGCCGGCAGCCCATCCACACACCCACCACTCTCTGAGTGAAAAACTTACCCCTGACATCTCCTCTGTACCTACTCCCCAGCACCTTAAACCTGTGTCCTCTTGTGGCAACCATTTCAGCCCTGGGAAAAAGCCTCTGACTATCCACACGGATCTTGTGTCTGTTTGTGCTAGAGAGAGCTGGGTTTGTATGTGTGGGAGAGAAAATTGGGTTGATGTGAGTGTGTGTTTGTGTGAGTGTGTATGTGTGTGAGTGTTACGAATTTCTGTGTGTGTCAGGATGTGTGTTTGAGTGTGTGCGACCGTGTGTGTGTTTGAATGTGTGTGCATGTGTGTGTTTGAGTATGTGTGAGTTTAACTGTGTTTGAATGTGTGTGAGTTTGTGTGTTTGTCAGTATGTGTGTTTGAGTGTGTGAGTATGTGTGTGTGCATGTGTGTTTGAGAGTGTTTGTATGTTTGTCAGTATGTGTGTTTGAAGGTCTGTGAGTGAGTGTGTGAGTGAATGAGTTTGTGTTTGAGTGTGTGTGAGTTTGTGTTTGTCAGTACGTGTATTTGAGTGTCTGTGAGTGTGTATGCTTGAGTGTGTACATGTGTCTGTGTGCATGAGTGTGTGTGGTGTGTGTTTGATTGTGTGTGTGTTTGAGTGTGTGTGTGTGAGAGTACGTGATTGAATGTGTGTGTTGTGTGTGAGTATGTGTGTATTTGATTGTGTGTATATGTGCGTGTGTGTTTGAGAGTGTGTGCTCATGTGTGTCCGTTTGAGTGTATGTGTGTGTCTGTGTGTGCGTGTTTGAGTGCTTGCGCGTCTGTGTGCGTGTGTGTGCATGTGTGTGCTCACGTGTGAGTGTGCATGTGTGTGTATGTGTTTGAGTGAGTGTGTGTGTGTCTACATGTATGCATGTGTGTGTGTGTTTGAGAGTGTGTGTGTGCGTGTGTGTGTGTGTCTGTGTTTGTCTGTGTGTATGTGTGTCTCCTGTAGCTCAAACACGAAGCGTGTAGTTTTCTGTTGACTCTGCAGACCCTGCCCACTGACCTTGTCCCATGGTTCCTGACCGGTAACAAGCTCCATCCCGAGCAGGTTAGTAACGGCTGATTACCTGACTGCTGAGGTGGACTGGGACTCCTGTACAGTAGTCACGTATCCGGCACGTCCTGCCCACACCGATCGCACTCCTTTGTGTTTGGCCCAAAACCTTCTCCGCCTCAGTGGTCTGGGTGCTTTCAAAATATTTAGAACTCAAGATCTAGGAGCAGGAGTCAGCCATACTGGCTTCTCTGGGAGGTGATAGGTGAGACCAGGTGAAGGGGCAGGTGGATGGGGGAGAGGGGGGATGAAGTGAGACACTGGGAGGTGATAGGTGAGACCAGATGAGGGGGAAGGTGGGTGGGTGGGGGAGAGGGGGGATGAAGTGAGACACTGGGAGGTGATAGGTGAGACCAGATGAGGGGGAAGGTGGGTGGGTGGGGGAGAGGGGGGATGAAGTGAGACACTGGGAGGTGATGGGTGGAAGAGACAAAGGGCAGAAGAAGAAGGAATTTGATAGGAGAGGAGAATGGATCATGGAAGAAGAGGAAGGAGGTGGGGAACCAAATGGAAGTGATAAGAAACTCGTCAGGCCCCACTTAGAGTATTGTCAATAGTTTTGAACCCCATATCTCAGAAAGGATGTGTTGTCATTGGAGAGAGTCCAGAAGAGGTTTAGGAGGATGATTCTGGGAATGAAAGGGTTAACATATGAGGAGCGTTTGGCAGCTTTGGGCCTGAACTCGCTGGAATTTAGAAGAATGTGGGGAGATCTCTTTGAAACTAACTGAATGTTGAAAGGAGTAGGTAGGGTGGATGTGGAGAGGATGTTTCCTATGGTGGGCGTATCCAGAACTAGAGGGCACAGCCTCAAAAATGAAGGGCAATGTTTTAAAACAGAGATAGGGAGGATTTGTTTTTGACAGAGAGTAGTAAATCTATGGAATGCTCTGCCACAGACTATGGTGGAGGACAGTCCGTGTATATAGTTAAGGTGGAAGTTGATCGTTTCCTGATTGGTCAGGGCATCAAAGGATATGGTGAGAAGCGATTATTATGATTATGATTATGATGACATGCAGTCCCCTTTTATTGTCATTTAGTAATGCATGCACTAAGAAATGATACAATGTTTTTCCAGAATGATATCACAAAAACACATGACAAACCGACTTAAAAACTAACAAAAACCACATAATTATAACATATAGTTACAACAGTGCAAAGCAATACCGTAATTTGATAGGAACAGACCATGGGCACGGTAAAAGTCTCAAAGTCTCTCGAAAGTCCCATCATCTCACGCAGACGGTGAACCTCCAGCGCCGCAAACTTGCCGATGCAGCATCCCAGAAGCATCCGACCACAGTCCAACTCCGAGTCTGTCTGAAAAACTCCGAGCCTCTGACCAGCTCTCCAACACCGAGCACCATCTCTGCCAAGTGCTTTGACCCCGACCCCAGCAACAGGTGATACGCAAAGCCGAGGATTTGGCGCCTTCCCCTCCGGAAATTCTCGATCGCACAGTAGCAGCGGCTTCAGCGAAGCAGGCATTTCAGAAGTTTCTCCAGATGTTCCTCCGCACTTCTCATGGCTGTTCCCATCAAATCCAGATTGTGCACGGCCCCCTAGTTGACACATATTGATATCAATTTGGAATGCCTGCGCGCGCTGCGTTGTGCCGCCATCTTCTCCTTGCTCCCTAAGGAGGAGGGAGGTGTATGGGGTTGAGTGGGATCCAGGATCAGCCATGATGGAATGGCAGAGCAGACTCGATGGGCTGAATGGCCTAATTCTGCTCCTAGGTCTTATGGTCTTATGCTGGTGGGCAGGACATAGAGTCATGGAAAATTACAGCACAGAAACAGGCCCTTTGGCCCATCTAGTCCATGCAGCAACCATTTAAACAGCCTGCTCCCATCTGTGCATTGGCACCGTAGCCCTCCCTACCCCAACCGCCCTTGTACCTGTCCAAACTTCTCTTAGACATTGAGATCGAGCTTGCTTGCACTGGCAGCTCATTCCACACTCTCATGACCCTCTGAATGAAGAATTTTCCCCTCCTGTTTCCATTAAAATTTGCACCTTTCACCCTTCGCCCATGACCTCTGGTTGTAGTCCCACCCAACCAAAGTGGAAAATGCCTGTCTGCATTTGCCCTATCTATACCCCTCATAAATTTCTACACCTCTATCAAATCTCCTGTATATTCCAAAGAAAACCGTCCTAACCTATTCAATATATAACACAAGTCCTTCAGACTCAGCAACAGCATCGCAAACTTTCTCCGTACTCTTTCAAACCTTATCTACATCCTTCCTGTGGGCAGGTGCGTTCGGTGAGAAGCGAAAGGCTGCGAGGGGAGCCAGAAAAGGGAATAGGAAAAGAGAGAAGGTAAAAAGGGAAGATATTACCAGAAGTTTGAGAAATCGATGTTCATGCTGTCAGCTTGGAACCTACCCAGCCATATGAGGAGTTGCTCCTCCTACCTGAGAGAGGCCTCTTCATAGCAGTGGGGGAGGCTGAGGAAGTTTTCTGGATGCTTATGAGTCTGTTAGACACACGACTGTGTAGGGAATGATGGGATATGGACACTGTGCAGTCTGGCTTGGCATTCAATTACTTGTGTAGTTAGTAGTTTAGTAAGCATTAACTTAGTTACTAGTTAATTAGGTCAGCATCACAGTGTAGGCCGAAAGGCCTGTTCCTGTGATGTTCTATGTTCTAGATGGGCTAACCTTTCCCACCTCCAGGACCAGTTTATTAGACGTCACCTACAGAGAGGGCTTGTTCTGAACCCAGGGGGTGAATCTCACGGGAGCCAGCTGAGCAGATAACCTCCTGATATGTTAGAAAACCCTCCATCTTCATCCTGAGCTGCCCCTGGGACAGTCTTCACAGTGTCTCCCAGATTATGAAATGCATCCGTCATCCTGTGTGACAAGAAATCTCATTTATTCACAGTGGTTTCAGTTTACAAGAAATTAATCTGGCTTCACCTTATCTCCACTGCCAACGTCAATGTGTTTAGTTTGCACTTATTAATAATTGAGCTGACATTCAGTGGCACTCCCATCACCACACCCCCACCATCAACGTCCTGGGGTCCATCACTGAGCAGAAACTGTGCTCGACCGGCCACAGAGAAACTGTAGCTACTGGAGCAGGTCAGGAGCTGGGGATCCTGTGGTGAGATCCTGTCTGACACCCCAAGGATTTCTCACTACATACACAGCCCTGGTCAGGAGTGTGAGGGAACACTCCACACTCACTTGGGTGAGTGTGTCACCAACAAATCTGGCAGAGCTTGACGCCCTCCCCACCGTTGAGCATTTTTGTAAGGACAAAGCAGCATCCATCAACAGAGATCCCCACCACCCAGGCCATGCTCTCTTCTCACTGCTGCCATCGGGAAGGAAGTACAGGAGCCTCAGGTCCCACACCACCAGGTTCAGAAACAGTTATTACCCCTCAACCATCAGGAAGAAGGTACAGGAGCCTCAGGACCCACACCACCAGGTTCAGAAACAGTTATTACCCCCCAACCATCAGGCTCCTGAACCAACGTGGGTAACTTCACTCACCTCAACCTGCAGACTCAGTTTGAAGAATTTTTGACATCTCATGTCTTCAGTATTATTTATTTACTTAATATTTTTTTACATTTGCATGGATTGCCTTCTTTTGCACATTGGTTGTTTGTCAGTCTTTGTGTGTAGTTTTTCATTGATTCTATAGTATTTTTTGTCCTACTGCAAATGCCTGTAAGAAAATGAATCTCAGAGGTAGTATTTGGTGACATAAAGCGTACTTAGATAATAAATTTACTTTGAGCATTGAATTGTCCAGGACAAAACAGCCACCTCTGTGGACACCCCGTCAATCCCTCTGAACATGTCTTCCCTCCACCACCGGTACAACACAGTGTCTGCAGTCTGCACTGTCTACAATACACACCAGCCCCTCCCTAACCCCTCCCTCCCCCACCTCTCCCACCACCGCCTCACAGTGTCTGCAGTCTGCACCATCTACAATACACACTGGGGTTACTCACCCAGACCACTCAGCCCCTCCCTAACCCCTCCCTCCCCCACCACCCGCAGGTTCCCCTCCCAGTCACACACCATCCCAATTTGGAAATCTCTCACTGTTCCTTCTCTGTCACTGGGTTCAAACCCTGGGATTCCCACGCCAGCAGCACCTTGGAGAGCACCTGAGACTCTCTCCTCTACAGCACCTTGGAGAGCACCTGGGACGCTCTCCTCTACAGCACCTTGGAAAGCACCTTCCTCACACGGACTGTGCGATGCAAGGTGGGGGGAGCCCACCCTCTCGAGGGGCCGTCAGGGATGGGCAGTAAATGGATGGAGGCTCCCAATGACAAGAGACTAATTAAACCATTTGCGTGTGTCAGAAGGAGGTGAAGAGGTTCCTCCTCTTCACTCTCTCACGCCGTTGCCGAGGGCTACCGGAGAGGATGCAGAACCCACTCTAAAAGTAGATAAGAGGTGGAAGTAGCCATAACCAGGGCTGAGTGAGTGCGGGCTTTTCTGTTCGCAGTGAAGGAGGACGAGAGGTGACTTGATAGAGGTGTACAAGATGATAAGGGGTATAGATCGAGTGGACAGCCAGAGAATTTTCCCAGGGTAGAAATGATTAATACGCGGGGACATAACTTTAAGGAAATTGGAGAAAATTATGGGGTGATGTCAGAGGAAGGTTTTTTTTACAGAGAATGGTGGGAGTGTGAAACACCCTGCCAGAGGTGGTGGTAGAGACAGATCCAATTGGGACTTTTAAGATAGGCACCTGGACGATAGAAAAATGGAGAGCCATGCGGTAGGGAAAGCTTCAATTGATCTTGCCTCATTAAAGATATAGTTGTAGCGGACTGCGTAAGTGTGTTAACCACCTGCTGCCTTTATTGGATCATGGACGCATTTGAATTGTCCCCACTTTTGTAACAGAGTCCTACAGCACGTAAACGGGCCATTCGGCCCATCTAGTCCATGCAGACTAGATTTTCATATCCCTCTGAATCTTTCCTATCCATGTACCTGTCCAAGTATCTTCTAGATGTTGTGAATGTACCTGCCTCAGCCACTTCCTCTGGCAGCTCATTCCATACACAGACCCTCCTCAGGGTGAAGAAGTTGCCCCTCAGGTTCCTATTAGATCGCTCCCCTCTCACCTTAAACCTGTGCCCTCTGGTTCTTGAATCATGGAACACTACAGAACAGAATCAGGCAATTCAGCCCATCTAGTCTGTGCTGAACCATGAATCCACCTACTCCCATCAACCTGCACTGGGACCATAGCCCCCCCATACCCCTGCCATCCATGTACCTATCCAAACGCCAGTGAAATGTCCAAATTGACCCTGCATCCACCACTTCCACTGGCAGCTCATTCCACACTTTCACCATCCTCTGAGTGAAGAGGGTCCCCTTAAGCTTCTCACCTTTCACCCTTAACCCATGACCCAACCTCAGTGGAGAAAGCCTGCTTGCATTTCCTCTATCTATAGCCCTCAGAATTTTGTATCTCTATCAAATCTCCTCTCAATCTTCTAAAACCTAGGGAACACAGTCCTAACCTGTTCAATCTTTCCTTATAACTCAGGTCCTCCAGACCTGGCAACATCCTTGTAAATTTTCTCTGTACTCTTTCAACCTTATTTACATCTTTCCTGTAGATAGGTGACCAAAACTGCACATTATACTCGAAATTAGGCCTCACCAATGTTTTATACAACATCGGCATAACATTCCATCTCCTGTACTCAATACTTGGATTTATGATGGCCAATGTGTCAAAAGTTTTCTTTATGACCCTATCTACCTGTAACACCACTTTAAACAAATTATGGACCTGTGTTCCTAGACTTCTCAGTTCTACCCCACTCCTCAGTGCCCTATCATTCACTGCGTAAGATCTACCCTGGATGGTCCTAACGAAGTGCAAAACCTCCTACTTGTCTGCATTAACTGCCATCTGCTGTTTTTCAGCTCATTTTTCCAGCTGGTTCAGATCCCACTGCAAAGTCTGATAGTCTTCATCACTGTCCACTACACCCCCCCAGTCTTGGAGTCATCCGCAAAATTTGCTGATCCAGTTAACCACATTGTTGATATATGTAACCCTCGGGTTCTGTGGCTGTGTAGGTTTAGGGAAGGCGATCTCTGGCACTGCCGAACGGGTGAGATTAAGCTGCGAGTCCACCTCAAACCCCGCCCTGCCCCCCCCCCCCCCCCACCGTTTGGGTGGATGCTGTGTGATTTGTTACCCTGTTACAAATCAGTACCGCGAAATAGCAGACAGTAAACCGCATACAAATTAAACAATTTAGCTTTATAATTCTTAATTTGACTACAGGATTAGTGAAGAACAAGCAAAAAAAAGGAAAAGGGCCCATTTTAACGTGCACAAGTTGGAGCTCACGGTTTCCCCTTCGCCAATCTCCCGGCCTTCAGCGGGTCATGACCCCACTCCGGCCTCTTCTCTCCTCAATTCCGGCCGAACAGAAGAGCCAGATCACCCCGGTGTCGGGCACACGGCACGAAAACACCCTCCTGTCATGGGAGTGCTCACATTCCAAAGCACCCGCTATCTCTAACCAGAACCCAAACACTGCTTCTACAGAGAGACCATTACATTAGCAGCGAAACCTTTCCCAGGGTGTTACATACAGATGACAAACAACAATGGGCCCAGCACCGATCCCTGTGACACTCAGGCCTCCAGTCAATACCTTCCAATAACTTTCCCACCACTGAACAGCTTTGCATTGCCCCCGCAGCTCTACCTTAAACCTCCCCTGTGCAGCCCTGGCAAACTTCCCCGTGAGGATATTAGTTCCCCTCCATCAAAATCGGGTTTGTCACTGACAAATGTCATGAAGTTTATTGTTTTGCAAAGTTCAAAGTAAATTTATTATCAAAGTACATGTATGTCACCATATACAACCCTGAGATTCATTTTTTGCGGGCATACTCAGTAAATGTAATAACCATAACAAAGTCAATGAAGGATTGCAGCACCAGGGCAGACAAGCAACGTGTAAAAGACCACAGACTGTGCATATACAAAAAGAATTACAGAGGCATGAGAAATGAATTGGCCAGAATTGATTGGAAAATAAATTCTGGAAGCAATTCGGAAGGCACAGGATATATATATATCCCAAAGAGGAAGAAGTATTCTAAAGGAAAGATGGCACAACTGTAGCTAACAAGAGAATTCAAAGCCAACACAAAAGCCAAAGAGAGGGTCTAGAAGGTGACTGCAATGTTGGCATTCATTTCCAGAGGTGTAGAATTTAAGAGCAGGGATGTGATGTTGAGGCTCTATAAGGTACTCGTGAGACCACACTTGGAGCATTGTGTGCAGTTTTGGGCTCCTTATTTTAGAAAGGATATACTGACATTGGAGAGGGTTCAGAGAAGATTCACAAGAATGATTCCTGGAATACTTTATACTTTATTGTCGCCAAACAATTGATACTAGAGCATACAATCATCACAGCGATATTTGATTCTGCTCTTTGTGCTCCCTTGAGTACAAATCAATAGTAAATATTAAAAATTTAATTAAATTATAAATCATAAATAGAAAATAGAAAAGGGAAAGTTAGGTAGTGCAAAAAAACAGAGAGACAGGTCCGGATACTTGGAGGGTATGGCCCAGATCCAGGTCAGGATCCGTTCAGCAGTCTTATCACAGTCGGAAAGAAGCTGTTCCCAAATCTGGCCGTATGAGTCTTCAAGCTCCTGAGCCTTTTCCTGTGGGAAGAGGGACAAAAGGTGTATTGGCTGGATGGGTCGTGTCCTTGATTCTCCTGGCAGCACTGCTCCGACAGCGTGCAGAATGAAAGGGTTACTGTATGAGGAATGTCTGGCATCTCTTGGGCTGTATTCCCTGGAGTTCAGGAGAATGAGGGGGGATCTCATAGACACATTCCAAATGTTAAAAGATCTGAACAGATTAGATATGGCAAAGTTATTTCCCATGTTAGGGGAGTCTAGGACAAGAGGACATGACTTCAGGATTGAAGGATGTCCTTTTAGAAATGAGAAGCGGAGAAATTACTTTAGTCAGAGGGTGGTAAATCTGTGGAATTTGTTGCCATGAGTGTCTGTGGAGGCCAAGTCATTGGGTGTATTTAAGGCAGAGATAGATAGGTTCTTGATTAGCCAGGGCATCAAAGGGTATGGGGTGAACGCAGGGGAGTGGGGATGACTGGAAGAATTGGATCAGCCCATGATTGAGTGGCGGAGCAGACTCGATGGGCCAAATGACCTACTTCTGCTCCTATATCTAATGGTCTTATGGTCTAATAGAGCAAAATTTAGAGGGAAGTTAGAGGATTGGGAAGCTTTTAAAAACCAACAGAAGGCAACTAAAAAAAAGTCATTAAGAAGGTAAAAATGGAATATTAAAGTAAGCTAGCCAATAATATTAAAGAGGATACCAAAAGTTTCTTCGAATACATAAAGTGTGAAAGAGAGGCAAGAGTGGATATCGAACTGTTGGAAAACAATGCTGGACAGGTAGTAATGGGGGACAATGAAATGGCGGGTGAACAGATCAAGTATCTTGCGTCAATCTGCACTGTGAAAGAAACTAGCAGTGTGGCAGATGTCCCAGGTGTCAGGGGTCATGAAGTGTGTGAAGTTACCATTACTAGGGAGAAGGTTCTTGGGAAACTGGAAGGTTTGAAGGTAGATCAGTCACATGAATCAGATAGAGTACACCCCAGGGTTCTGAAAGGGAGCTGAAGAGATTGTGGAGGCATTAGTATTGATCTAGATTCTGAAATGGTTCTGGAAGTGTGGAAAATTGCAAATGTCACTCCACTCTTCAAGAAGGGAGAAAGGCAGAAGAAAGGAAACTATAGGCCAGTTAGTCTGACCTCAGTGGTTGGGAAGATGTTGGAGTCGATTATTAAGGATGAGGTCTCAGGGTACTTGGAGGCACATGATAAAATAGGCCTTAGTCAGCATGATTCCCTCAAGGGAAAATCTTGCCCGACAAATCTGTTGAAACTCTTTGAAGAAATGGGTAAAGCCTAGGTAGTTCTAAGGTAGAGACATGTTTGGCACAGCTTTGTGGGCCGAAGGGCCTGTATTGTGCTGTATATTTTTTATGTTTCTATGTTTTATGTTCTAAATAACAAGCAGGATAGACAAAGGAGAATTGGTTGATGTTGTGTACTTGGATTTTCAGAAGGCCCTTGACAAGGTGCCACACACGTGGCTGCATAACAAGCTACAAGCCCGTGGTATTACAGGAAAGACTCAAGAATGAATAAAGCAGTGTCTGATTAGGAGGAGGCAAAGAGTGGGAATAAAGGGAGCCTCTTCAGGCTGGCTGCCGGTGACTAGTGGTGTTTGACAGAGGTCTGCGTGGGACCAATTCTTTGTTATTGATGTTATATGTTAATGATTTGGATGATGGAATTGGTGGCTTTATTGCAAAGTTTGCATATGATACAAAGATAGGTGGAGGTGCAGGTAGTTTTGAGGAAGTAGAGAGGCTACAGAAGGACTCAGACAGATTAGAAGAATGGGCCAAGAAATAACAGATGGGATACAGTGTTGGGAAGTGTACGGTCATGCAATTTGGTAGAAGGAATGAAAGGGCTGACAATTTTCTAAATGGAGAGAAAATACATAGAAACTGAGGTGCAAAGGACTTGGGAGTCCTTGTGCATGATTCTCTAAAGTTAATTTGCAGAGTGAGTCTGTGGCAAGGAAGGCAAATGTGATGTTAGCATTCATTTCAAGAGGACTAGAATATAAAAGCAAGGGTGTAATGTTGAGACTTTATAAGGCATTGGTGAGGCCTGACTTGGAGTATTGAGAGCAGGTGTGGGCCTCTTATCTTAGAAAGGATGTGCTGAAATTAGAGAGGGTTCAAAGAAAGTTCATGAAAATGATTCCAGGATTGAATAGCTTGTGATATGAAAAGCGTCTGATGGCTCTGTGTCTGCATTCTCTGGAATTCGGAAGAATGAGGAATGACCTCACTGAAATCTATCAAATGGTGAAAGGGCTTGATAGAGTGGATGTGGAGAGCCTAAGACCAGAGAACAGTCTCAGAATAGAACGGAGATGAGGAGGAATTTCTTTAGCCAGAAAGCGGCGAATCTGTGTAATTCTTTACCACAGGCAGCTGTGGAGGCCAAGTCATTATGTATATTTAAGGCAGAGCTTCATAGATTGTTGATAGGTGAAGACATGAAGGGACACGGGGAGAAGGCAGGAGACTGGGGCTGAGAGGGAAATGGATCAGCCACGATGAAATGGCAGAGCAGACTCGATGGGCCAAATGGCCTCATTCTGCTGCTATATCTTATGGTCTTATAAATAATCAATAAATATCAAGAACATGAGATGAAGAGTCTTTGAAGAGTCCATATGTTGTGGGAACAGTTCAGTGATGGGGCAAGTGAAGTTGAGTGAAGTTATCCCCTCTAGTTCAGGAGCTTGATGGTTGAGGGGTAATAACTGTTCCTGAACCTGGTGGTGTGGATCCTGAGACTCCTGGACCTCCTTCCTGATGGCAGCAGTGAGAAGAGAGCATGTCCTGGGTGGTGGGGGTCTCTGATGATGGATGCTGCTTTCCTGTGAAAGTGCTCCGTGTAGATGTGTTCAATGGTGGGGAGGGCTTTACCTGTGATGGACTGGGCTGGATCCACTAGTTTTGTAGGATTTTCCATTCAAGGGTATTGGTGTTTCCCTACCAGGCTGTGATGCAGCCAGTCGATATACTCTCTACCAGACATCTGTAGGAGTTTGTCGAGGTTTAGGATGTCATGCTGACTCTTTGAAAACTCTGAAGGAAGTAAAGGCACTGCCCTGTTTCCTTAGTGATTTCACTTACGTGCTGGGCCCAGGACAGGTCGTCTGAAATGATAACGCTGAAGAATTTAAAGCTGATGACCCTCTCCACCTCTGACCTTCTGATGAGGACTGGCTCATGGACCTCTGGTTTGCTCCTCCTGAAGACAATAATCAGCTCATGAAGCAGCTGTACAGAGCAATACATAAAAACACTGCAATTTACAATAACAAATCATAATACGTAGCGCAAAATGAGAGCATAATGGAGTGGTGGTGTTCATGGACCACTCAGAGATCTGATTGTGATGGCAAAGAAGCTGTTCCGAAACCACTGAGTGTGTGCCTTCAGGCTCATGTACCTCCATCCTGACGGTGGCAATGGGAAGCGAGAACGTCCTGGGCAATGAAGCTCCTTCACGATGGACGCTGCCTTTTTGAGGCATCACCTTTTGAAGATGTCCTGGATACTCCGGAGGCTGATGCCGATGATGGAGCTGACTGAATTTACAACTCTCTGCAGCTTATTTCAATTCTGTGCAGTTCCCCCCGCCACTCCCATACCTGACGATGATGCAGTAGGTTAGAATGCTCTCCTCAGTAGGTCTGTAGAAATTCGGGAGTGTCTTTGTGAGATACCAAATCTCCTCAAATTCCTGACAAAATATCATCATTGGTGAATGGCAGGTTTGTCTTCTGGGGATGGTCCAACTGGTCCATCTCCCATCATTCCCTGCACATGGTCCATCTCCCTCCATTCCCTGCACATGGTCCATCTCCCATCATTCCCTGCACATGGTCCATCTCCCATCATTCCCTGCACATGGTCCATCTCCCATCATTCCCTGCACACGGTCCATCTTCCTCCATTCCCTGCACATGGTCCATCTCTCATCATTCCCTGCACATGGTCCATCTCCCATCATTCCCTGCACATGGTCCACCTCCCTCCATTCCCTGCACATGGTCCATCTCCCATCATTCCCTGCACATGGTCCATCTCCCTCCATTCCCTGCACATGATCCATCTCCCATCATTCCCTGCACATGGTCCATCTCCCATCATTCCCTGCACATGGTCCATCTCCCATCATTCCCTGCACATGGTCCATCTCCCATCATTCCCTGCACATGGTCCATCTCCCATCATTCCCTGCACATGGTCCATTTGCCTCCATTTCCTGTACATTCACGTGTCTGTCTAAACACCTCTATCGTACCTGCCACCCCCTCCACCCCTGGCAGAATATTGTAGGCACCATACTCTCTGTGTAAAAAAACTGATCTTGACCACATTCAAGGTAGCAGTTTGAGCGGCTACGGACATCGTCAGTGGGCGCAGCTGCTCTCTGCCGAGGGTGGGGGTGTGATGGAGAGAAAGGGTGGGTCGTGGACAGAGGGAGAGGTTGAGGACGGCGAGAGAGGGTAGGACGATGGAGGGGAGTGATGAATTGTGGCTCATACTGTACAGAGGTGTCAACAGTTCTATGCAATACATAATCTAGCAGAGACAGAAAAAAATAGTAATAATAATAAAATAAAATGTAATAATAAATAAACAATTAAATTAAACATATTGAATAGATTATTAAAAAATGTGCAAAACTGAAATACTGTATATTAAAAAAGTGAGGTAGTGTCCAAGGGTTCAATGTCCATTCAGGATTTGGATGGCAGAGGGGAAGAAGCTGTTCCTGAATCACTGAGTGTGAGCCTTCGGGCTTCTGTACCTCCTACCTGATGGTAACAGTGAGAAAAGGGCATGCCCTGGGTGCTGGAGGTCCTTAATCCCTGAAGATGTCCTGGGTACTTTGTAGGCTAGTACCCAAAATAGAACCGACTAAACTTACAATCCCCTGCAGCTCCTTTCAGTCCTGTGCAGTAGCCCCCACCCCCCAATACCAGACAGTGATGCAGCCTGTCAGAATGCTCTCCATGGTACAATTATAGAAGTTTTTGAGTGTATTTGTTGACGTGCCAAATCTCTTCAAACTCCTAATAAGGTATAATCGCTTTCTTGCCTTCTTTATAACTACATCAATATGTTGGGACCAGGTTAGATCCTCAGAGATCTTGACACCCAGGAACTTGAAGCTGCTCACTCTCTTCACTTCTGATCCCTCTATGAGGATTGGTATGTGTTCCTTTGTCTTACCCTTCCTGAAGTCCACAATCAGCTCTTTCGTCTTACTGACGTTGAGTGCCAGGTTGTTGCTGTGGCAACATTCCACTAGTTGGCATGTCTCACTCCTGTACGCCCTCTCGTCACCACCTGAGATTCTACCAACGATGGTTGTATCATCAGCAAATTTGTAGATGGTATTTGAGCTATGCCCAGCCACACAGTCATGTGTATACAGAGAGTAGAGCAGTGGGCTAAGCACACACCCCTGAGGTGCACCAGTGTTGATTGTCAGCGAAGAGGATATGTTATCACCAATCCGCACAGATTGTGGTCTTCCGGTTAAGAAGTCGAGGGTCCAATTGCAGAGGGAGATACAGAGGCCCAGGTTCTGTAACTTCTCAATCAGGATTGTGGGAATGATATTACTAAATGCTGAGCTATAGTCGATGAACAGCATCCTGACATAGGTGTTTGTGTTGCCTAGGTGGTCTAAAGCCGTGTAGAGAGCCATTGAGATTGCATCTGCCATTGACCTATTGTGGCGATAGGCAAAAGTACACAGTGTACACGGCCATTCTTGGACAGAGGGTGGGACAGAGAGAGAGTGGGTGGAGCATGGAGGGAGAGGTTGGGCGTAGTATGCTGGGAGTGTGTCGAGAATAGAGGGAGAGGGCAGGATGGAGACAGAGGGCAGCAAGGTGGGAGGGAGAGGGTGGATCTTGGACAGAGGGAGAGGGCAGGATGGAAGCAGAGGGCAGGGTGGGTTTAGGACAGAGAGAGAGGGTGAGGATGGTGGGAAAGGGAGGGGGTGAGGATTTGTGCTTTAAACTGTATAGATGTGTTATTATGAACTGGGACAGATGAATCAGTGTACACAGCCGCTCTCGGCTGTATCTGCCCTTGGAGAGGGTTCCTCTGTCAGTGAGGCGGGAGCAGTATTTCTGTCTGGCAGCCCGCAGCCTGTTACCCTCCCGGACATCAATCACAGGCTGAGGATGCAAGGGCTGTCTCCTGCTCACAGTCAGACAGATCAGATACCCTGTAGACCGGCCAGCAGCCATTGTCCGCTGGCCGCTGAGCTGGATCGCATTCCGTCACCAGGATCTGCCACTAATCCTTCCACAACAGGCTGTGCACCACGAACTGCTGCAGCTGAGGGTCCGAGCACAGGGTGGGCCGGGGGTCCGAGCACGGGGTGGGGCCGGGGGTCCGAGCACAGGGTGGAGTGGAGCGGAAGTCCGAGCACCGGGTGGGCCGGGGGTCCGAGCACGGGGTGGGCTGGGGGTCCGAGCACAGGGTGGGGCTGGGGGTCCGAGCACGGGGTGGGGCGGGGGTTCTGAGCACAGGGTGTAATGGGCCGGGGGTCCGAGCACGGGGTGGGCCGGGGGTCCAAGTACAGGGTGGAGTGGGCCGGGGGTCCGAGCACGGGGTGGGCCGGGGGTCTGAGCACAGTGTGGGCCGGGGTCTGAGCACGGGGTGGGCCAGGGGTCCGAGCTGGGGGTGGGGTGGGGCCAGGGGTCCGAGCAGGGGGAGGGGTGGGGCTGGGTGTCCAAGCAGGGGGTGGGGTGGAGCCAGGGGTTCGAGCACAGGGTGGGCCGGGGGGTTTTGGGGGATAGACACTAGAGGCATCTGTCAGCGGACCACATCAGCGAGTCGGGGTCTGACCCAAACCTCAAAACTGAAACAAATAAGGAGATAACAGGGAATTTACAATTTAGAGGTTACAGAGACAGGGAGGGGTGTAGGGGGCAGAGGGGGTTACGGAGACAGGGAGGGGTGTAGGGGGCAGAGGGGGTTACAGAGACAGGGAGGGGTGTAGAGGCTGGAGGGGGTTACAGAGACAGGGAGGGGCGTAGGGGCCGGAAGTAGTTACAGAGACAGGGAGGGGTGTAGGGGGCAGAGGGGGTTACAGAGACAGGGAGGGGTGTAGGGGGCAGAGGGGGTTACAGAGACAGGGAGGGGTGTAGGGGGCAGAGGGGGTTACAGAGACAGGGAGGGGTGTAGGGGCCGGAAGTAGTTACAGAGGTGAGGTTTATGGGGGTGGCATTTACATATGACAGCACTGATCTGGGCCTGTGGGTAGTGGAAGGGGTGGGTGAGGACACCCATGTTGGGGACAAGCCAGAGTCTGGGATCGGTGGGCGGTGGGAGACACCAGGTGAGGGTTTGAATGGCTGGGTGAGTAGCTGATGGAGACGGGGAGGAGCTTGCCATCAGGCAGTGGGCGGACAAGGAGAGGTGGTCTGGGCAGGTGTGTGTGTACTTAGGGGTCTTTGATTGATAAACCCTTCCGGTGAGCAGATCAGGTCTACAGGGCGCTCGTCCACGGGACCAGGTACCGCAGCAAAAAGAAACCCAAGGCTAGATCTGAACTGCCCACCCAGGCCAGCCAGCATTGGTGGAGACGTGAGCACCATGCTGGCGTAGCAGTTCACCTTGTGAGAGCTCAGTCCATTTGAGTATGGAGTTCAGATCTGGAGTCATTTGTCAGTTCTCTCTCAACATCCACGTGGATTATCCCTGAGTCTCGTTCCGGTCGTCTGTCAGTTCTCTCTCAACATCCACGTGGATTATCCCTGAGTCTCGTTTCGGTCGTCTGTCAGTTCTCTCTGTATGTACACGTGGGTTTTCCCCGAGTACTCTGGTTCCATTGCACATTCCAGAGACGTACTGGGTAGGTTAGTTGGCCATTGTAAATTGTCCCGTGATTAGGTAGGGGTTAAATCGGAGGTGTTGGGGGTTGCTGGGTCAGCACAACTGAAGTGGCCGGAAGGGACCACTACACACTGGTCCTCTAACTGTGAAAAAACAGGACTGCTTCTGGTCCCTGCACAGTGGGAGGGCTGTGGGAGAGCGTTAGACAGACACATGAGTGCGCTGGGAATGGAGGCTTATTGATTATGTAATTTACAGGTCGAATCAGTGGTGAGGAGGGCAAATGCAATGTTAGCATTCATTTCGTGAGGAGGAAAATATAAAAGCAAGGATGTAATGTTGAGGCTTTATAAAGCACTGGTGAGGCCTCACTTGGAGCAGTTTTGGGCCCCTTATTTAAGAAAGATGTGCTGACCTTGGAGAGGGCACAGAGGAGGTTCACAAGACTGATCCCACAAATGCAAGGGATATCATCTCAGCTGTCGCTGGTGGCTCTGGGCATTTACTCTCTGGAGTTTAGAAGAATGAGCCAGGATCTGATTAAAAGCTATTGAACGTTGAAAGGACTAGATAGAGTGGATGTGGAGAGGATGTTTCCTTTGATGGGAAGGTCTGGGACCAGAGGACGCAGCCTCAGAATAGAGCGACGTCTATCTGGAACGGAGATGAGGAGAGATTTCTATAGCCAGTGGGTAATGAATCTGTGGAATTCGTTGCCACAGCTGGCTGTGGAGACCAGGTAACTATGTGCACCCAAGGTAGAGGGTGATAGCTTCTTGATTGGTCAGGGCATGAAGGGATATGGGGAGAGGGCAGGAGGTTAGGGCTGAGGGGGAAATGATAAAATGACGGGGCAGACTAGATGGGCCAGATGGCCTAATCCTGATCCTATGTCCTGTGGTCTTATGTCCAGAAAGGTGAGCGGGGGATAGGTTCAAAGGAGATGTGTGGAATGTGCTGCTGGGGGTGGGGGTGGAGGCAGATACGACGGAGGTGTTTAACAGGCTGTTAAACACACACGTGAATGTGCAGGGAACGGTGGGGGGAGACAGACCATGTGCAGGGAATGGAGGACGATGGACCATGTACAAGCAGAAGGGATTCAGTTTAATTTGACATCCTGTTCAGCACTTTCAACACTCTGCGTTCTGCTCCCCTGATTTCTCTAAAGGTGACTTTGCAATTCATGATTGTACACAGAGAAACCTCTCCAAGTCTATAATGGGACCTCACTCACGCATTAATAATGTTAGATTAATCTGCACCATTTAATTAATCTTTAAAAAGATTAACCCCTAAACAGTTATTTAACAGTCAGTCTCTCTTGGTGTTTTAAATATTGATTAGCAGATTCCAGCAAAATGGTGCAATTATAGAGGTTAGGCCTTCTAACAAAGGTAGGGTCTTATCGCTTCGAATCACGTGGGAATTTCAGTCAGAAACAGAAAGAAGGCACTTGCGTTTCATTTAATATCTGTGCCAAGGGGAGTGCAGTGTTGGCAGGGCTCTAGGTGGGGCTCTCGGTACAGCCTGGGCAATTAACCGTGGCGTGTTTTGTTGTAGCTGCAGACGCTGTGTGCCAGTGGTGGAGGGAGTGTGTAGAGGGATGGACGGGGTGCTGATTAGCATGCTCCTCTGCCCCCAGCACTGTCGAGCTGCTTGACAGTCACCGACTGTTTTAAGCTAGAGGGTGATAATTTTTCGATTGGCTCACAGGGAGAATGGGGTTGGAAAATTTAAATCAACTGCGATTGAATGGTGGAACGGACTTGATGGGCAGAATAGCAGAATTCCATTCCTGTGTCTTATGGTTCCGTGATCTGTGGGTGGTGTGGCGGGAGGGAGGATGGACTGTCGATCGCTGGGCTGCTCCGTGTCACACAGTGTTGAGCTTCCCAAGTCCCTGAGTGTATTTATTTATTTAGATTATTTTAGATTATGAGGACACGCAGTCCTCTTTTATTGTCATTTAATAATGCATGCATTAAGAAATGATACAATGTTTCTCCAGAAAGATATCACAGAAACACATGACGAACCGACTAAAAAACTGACAAAAACCACGTAATTATAACATATAGTTACAACAGTGCAAAGCAATACTGTAATTTGATAAGAACAGACCATGGGCACGGTAAAAAGTCTCAAAGTCTCTCGAAAGTCCCATCGTCTCACGCAGACGGTGAACCTCCAGCACCGCAAGCTTGCCGATGCAGCATCCCGGAAGCATCCGACCACAGTCTGACTCCGAGTCCGTCCGAAAACTTCGAGCCTCCGACCAGCTCTCCGACACCGAGCACCGAGCACTATCTCTGCCGAGCGCTTCGACCCCAGCAACAGGCGATAGGCAAAGCCGAGGATTTGGGGCCTTCCCCTCCGGAGATCCTCGATCGCACAGTAGCAGCGGCAGTGAAGCAGGCATTTCAGAAGTTTCTCCAGATGTTCCTCCGTGTTTCTCACGTCTGTCTCCATCAAATCAGGATTGTGCACGGCAGCCTAGTTAACACATATGATACAACTCGGAACGGCCGTGCGTGCTGCGTCGCGCCGCCATCTTCTCCTCCCTCCTTTTAGGCAGAGGTTGGTAAATTCTGGTTGGTAAGGGACCCATGGGGAGAAGGCATAACCCTCAACAGACTGGGGTTTGTACATCAGCCATGTTTGAATGGTAGAGCAGACTCGATGGCCCCAATGGCCTGATCCATTCAGTTGTAGGAGCAGAGTTAGGCCATTCAGCCCATCGAGTCTGCTCCACCAATCCATCATGGCTGATTTATTACGTCCCCAACGCCATTCTCCTCGTAACCTTCGATCTATGGGTGGGGCAGTCTGCTCTGTCCTGGGCAGCAGGAGTTTCTGGAGCCAAACTCAGCCAGGCAAGTGGGAAGGCCTCGGTGTGCTTGGAGATGGGTCCCCTACCACAGGACCCCCAGGAATCTGCTCGTCTTCCCCTCGCAATGATCCTGAAATCCCGGAGCACAGCAGAAACAATGTGATGTGAGGCCCTTGAAAGTTGCCATGGGAACGCCTGCAGTGACATCACCAGGAACAGGCCCATTTCTCCTGCTTCATCTTCCATCTCCCAGCCTCCCCCTTCTGATAATGATGAGCCTCTGGGTTTGCTCCCCCATTCCATCATGACTGATTTATTATCACTCTCAACCCCATCCTCCTGCCTGCTCCCCGTAACCTTTGACATCCTGACTGATCAAGAACCTATCAACCTCTGCTTTCAAAGTACCCAATGACTTGGCCTCCACAACCGAACAAGGCAACAAATTCCACAGATACACTGGCCTCCTGGCTAAAGAAATCCCTCCTCACCACTCTAGATGTTCTAAGTGGACATCCCTGCAGTGATAGACTGCGCCTTCTAGTCCGAGTCACTATAGGAGAGATTTCCATCGAACCAAGTCCCCATTCCTACGTTTGGCCCATATCCCACTAAATCTTTCCCATTCACTTACCTGAGCAAGTGCTTTTGAATGTTCTTAATGGACCCTCTTCAAGCACGTCACTTAGCGAAGTTCAAAGTTCACAGTTCAAAGCAGATTTTATTACCAAGGTACGTATACTTTATACTTTATACCTTATTGTCGCCAAACAATTGATACTAGAACGTACAATCATCACAGCGATATTTTATTCTGCGCTTCCCGCTCCCTGGATTATAAATATTAAATATTAAAGATAGTAAAAATTAGTAAATATTAAAAATTTAAATTATAAATCATAAATAGAAAATAGAAAAATGGAAAGTGAGGTAGTGCAAAAAAAACCGAGAGGCAGGTCCGGATATTTGGAGGGTACGGCCCAGATCCGGGTCAGGATCCGTTCAGCAGTCTTATCACAGTTGGAAAGAAGCTGTTCCCAAATCTGGCCGTATGAGTCTTCAAGCTCCTGAGCCTTCTCCCGGAGGGAAGAGGGACAAAAAGTGTGTTTACTGGGTGGGTCATGTCCTTGATTATCCTGGCAGCACTGCTCCGACTGCGTGCGGTGTAAAATGAGACCATGGACGGAAGATTGGTTTGTGTGATGTGCTGCGCCATGTTCACGATCTTCTGCAGCTTCTTCCGGTCTTGGACAGGACAACTTCCATACTAGGTTGTGATACACCCTAGAAGAATGCTTTCTACGGTGCATCTATAAAAATTAGTGAGGGTTTTAAGGGACAGGCCAAATTTCTTTAGTTTTCTCAGGAAGTAAAGGTGCTGGTGGGCCTTCTTGGCAGTGAACTCTGCTTGGTTGGACCAAGTCAGATCATTTGTGATATTGACCCCGAGGAACTTAAAGCTTTTGACCCGTTCCACTTGTGCACCACTGATGTAAATTGGGTCGTGCGGTCCGCTACTCCTTCTGAAGTCAACTACCAATTCCTTCGTCTTGCTGACGTTGAGGGATAGGTTATTGTCTTCGCACCAGGTTCTTAATTTCCTCTCTGTACTCAAACTCATCATTACCCGAGATACGGCCTACAATTGTTGTGTCATCAGCAAACTTCTATATTGAGTTGGATGGAAACTTGGCTACACAATCATGGGTGTACAGTGAGTACAGCAGGGGGCTGAGTACACAGCCTTGTGGGGCACCGGTGCTCAGAGTGATTGTAGAGGAGAGCTTGTCCCCTATTTTTACAGCCTGGGTCCTGTCTGTGAGGAAGCTGAAGATCCATACATCACCATATTCAGCCGTGAGATTCATCTTCCTGCAGGTATACTCAATAAATCTATAGAATAGTAACCATACTAGGATCAACGAAAGATCATCCAGAGTGCAGAAGACAGCAAACTGCACAAATGCAAATATCGATAAATAGCAATAACGAGAACATGAGATAATGACATAAGGAGTCCTTAAAGTGAGATCATTGGTTGTGGGAACATCTCAACGGACAGGCAAGTGAGTGTAGTTATCCCCTTTCATTCAAGAGCCTAATGCTTGAGGGGTTAGTGACTGTTCCTGAACCTGGTGGTGTGGGTCCTGAGGCTCCTGTACCTTCTACCTGATGGCAGCAGGGAGGACAGAGCCTGGCCTGGGTGGTGGGGGTCCCTGATGATGGATGCTGCTTTCCCGTCACGACACTTCATGTAAGTGTGCTCCCCTCAACCCCTCCCTGTGGGAGTGACTCCCACGTTCCCCCCATCCCATCCTATTAAATCTTTCCCCTCTCAGCTTTAACCTGTGCCCTCTAGTTCCTGATTCCCCGCCCCTGGGGAAGCGACTGTGACCTCTCATCTGATCAATGCCCTCACAGTTTTACGCCCAGGAGCCCAGAACCGGCAGCTGCTGATGTTGAGGGTCGAGCCGGGAATTCCAGAGAAATCCCTTTCCCCGGGGGGCTGGGATGGAGAGAATGTGAGAGTCGATCCCACCGGGGGGGGGGGGGGGTTCGTGGTGAGGGAGAGAGGACAGAAGGGAAGGGATGAGGGGAGACAGGAATGGGCAGAAATACCAGCAGAGCACAGATGGACTGAATGACCGCATTGCCAGGGATGGTTCTTACTGCATATTTTCACCATTTTCCCCACATTCCCTCTAACCCTTTCATCCTTTTGGCCCATCAAGTCTGTGCTGACCCTGGCAAGTGCCCAATTATACCCGTGCTTCACTAATCCACACAGGTTCCACCATCTCCCCCTCCCAGGTCAATGCCCTCACCCACACGGTGGGGGAACCGCTTAACCCACCAGCCCCTCATGTGGGAGGAAACCGGAGTACCCGGGGGAAATCCATGCAGTCAGAGAGAGGGCATGCTAACTCCACAAAGACAGCGCCGGAGGTCAGGAGTACCCGGGAAAATCCATGCAGTCAGGGAGAGGGCATGCTAACTCCACAAAGACAGCACTGGAGGTCAGGAGTACCCAGGGGAAATCCATTAAGTTATGGAGAGAGAACATGCTAACTCCACAAAGACAGTGCCGGAGATCAGGAGAACTGGGGAAAATCCATGCAGTCAGAGAGAGAGAGCATGATAACTCCACAAAGACAGCGCGGGAGGTCAGGAGTACCCAGGGGAAATCCATTCAGTCATAGAGGGAGAGAGCATGCTAACTCCACAAAGACAGCGCCAGAGATCAGGAGAACTGGGGAAATCCATGCAGTCAGAGAGAGAAAGAGAGCATGCTAACTCCACAAAGACAGCGCTGGAGGTCAGGAGTACCCAGGGAAATCCATGCAGTCAGAGAGAGAGAGAGAGCATGCTAACTCCACAAAGATAGCGCTGGAGGTCAGGAGTACCCGGGGGAAATCCATTCAGTCATGGAGAGAGAGCATGCTAACTCCACAAAGACAGCGCCGGAGATCAGGAGAACTGGGGAAAATCCATGCAGTCAGAGAGAGAGAGCATGATAACTCCACAAAGACAGCGCGGGAGGTCAGGAGTACCCAGGGGAAATCCATTCAGTCATAGAGAGAGAGAGCATGCTAACTCCACAAAGACAGCGCGGGAGGTCAGGAGTACCCAGGGGAAATCCATTCAGTCATAGAGAGAGAGAGCATGCTAACTCCACAAAGACAGCGCAGGAGGTCAGGAATACCCAGGGAAATCCATTCAGTCATGGAGAGAGAGCATGCTAACTCCACAAAGACAGCGCCAGAGGTCAGGAGAAGGTGGTCAGGGAGCAGCAACCACCTGACTGAACAGTGCAATGGCTTGGAGTGTGTGTCTTTGTACCGCCTGTCTCACATGTTCAAATCTCCCTTTAAATTCACCTACAGCAGCAGGAAGAGACACTCTATCTCCCGAGCCACAGCTATGTTTTATAAAGAAAGATATCCGAGATGACCCTTATTTGTGTCATGTACATCAAAACATTGAATGCTCAGAGACCCGGGGTGCTGAGTATTCAGGGCTGATGTCATGAGACTGGAGAGGGAGGAGGCTGAGGGAGGGAGAGGGGGGAGGGAGATGGAGAGGGAGACACAGAGACCCAGTAAGACAGAGAGAGACACACAGAGACACAGAAACAGAGAGAGAGAGAGAGAGAGAGAGAGGGAGGGAGAGAGGGAGGGAGGGAATGAGGTAGAGGGGGAAGTGTGATAGAGGGAAGGAAAGAGTCAAGGAGAAACGGGGAGAGAGGTGGAGAGAGGGAAAGAGAAGGAGAGAGGAAAGGGAAAGAGAGAGAGATGAAGGGTGATAGAGAGAGAGAGAGATACACACACACAAAGTGGGAGAGAAGAAGAGGTGGAGGGAGAGGGTGAGTGGGATGGAGAAAGAGATGAAAAGAAGAGGAAAGAAAAAAAGAAAGAGAGGGAGGATGAGGGAGAGGGTGAGGGTGGGATGGAGAGAGAGAGATATAAAGAAGGGGGAAGTGCGAGAGGGGAGAGGATTAAAGAATAACTTCGGGGTGAGATGGTGCCCTGAGTGACTTTGGGGTTCTGTGTCGGTGCTCCGTGTCTCTGGACAATGTCCTCCTGATCCCCGTTGCTCTCTCCGTTTCGAGCAGCTGCCTGCTTTGAGCTGAGAGGGGGAGTTGTGACAGGCAGAGGGGAACAGTCTGAGGCTCCGGGGGGGTGGGGGGGGGATGCACCTTTCCTCCTCCTCTGGCACAGTGCTGCTTTTCTCTGTGACTGTAGGTTACTGGAAACAGCTCACACCCTGTCAAACACTGTACACAGGTCACTTATTCAACTGCAGTTGTACAGTCATCACACAGAAACAGCCTGAGAGTGTGCTGTGGGTGGCAGTGATCAGTGTCCAACACCCCTGTCATGTATAATGCCAACACACCACTCTGCCACACTGACCCTTGTCAGACGCTGTAACGTACAGTGCCAACACGCCACTCTGCCAATCTGACCCTTGTCAGACCCTATAACGTACAGTGCCAACACGCCACTCTGCCACACTGACCCTTGTCAGACCCTATAACGTACAGTGCCAACACACCACTCTGCCAAACTGACCCCTGTCAGACCCTGTAACGTACAGTGCCAACACAACACTCTGCCACACTGACCCTTGTCAGACCCTATAACGTACATTGCCAACACACCACTATGCCAAACTGACCCCTGTCAAATCCTGTAACGTACAGTGCCAACACACCACTCTGCCAAACTGACCCCTGTCAAATCCTGTAACGTACAGTGCCAACACACCACTCTGCCAAACTGACCCTTGTCAGACCCTATAACGTACAGTGCCAACATGCCACTCTGCCAAACTGACCCTTGTCAGTGACCCCTGTAACGTACAGTGCCAACACATCACTCTGCCAAACTGACCCTTGTCAGACCCTATAACGTACAGTGTCAACATACCACTCTGCCAAACTGACCCTTGTCAGAGACCCCTGTAACGTACAGTGCCAACACGTCACTCTGCCAATCTGACCCTTGTCAGACACCCTGTAATGTACAGTGCCAACACACCACTCTGCCAAACTGACCCTTGTCAGAGACCCCTGTAACGTTCAGTGCCAACACGTCACTCTGCCAATCTGACCCTTGTCAGACACCCTGTAATATACAGTGCCAACATGTCACTCTGCCAATCTGACCCTTGTCAGAGACCCTGTAATATACAGTGCCAACATGTCAGTCTGCCAATCTGACCCTTGTCAGAGACCCCGTAATATATAGTGCCAACACGCCACTCTGCCAATCTGACCCTTGTCAGAGACCCCGTAATATACAGTGCCAACACGCCACTCTGCCAATCTGACCCTTGTCAGAGACCCTGTAATATACAGTGCCAACATACCACTCTGGCAATCTGACCCTTGTCAGAGACCCTGTAATATTCAGTGCCAACACGTCACTCTGCCAAACTGACGCTTGTCAGAGACCCTGTAACATACAGTGCCAACACGCCACTCTGCCAATCTGACCCTTGTCAGAGACCCTGTAACGTACAGTGCCAACACGTCACTCTGCCAATCTGACCCTTGTCAGAGACCCTGTAATGTACAGTGCCAACATGTCACTCTGCCAAACTGACCCTTGTCAGACACCCTGTAATATACAGTGCCAACATGCCACTCTGCCAATCTGACCCTTGTCAGAGACCCTGTAGTATACAGTGCTAACATGTCACTCTGCCAATCTGACCCTTGTCAGAGACCCTGTAATATACAGTGCTAACATGTCACTCTGCCAATCTGACCCTTGTCAGAGACCCTGTAATATACAGTGCCAACATGTCACTCTGCCAAACTGACCCTTGTCAGAGACCCTGCAACATACAGTGCCAACACGTCACTCTGCCAATCTGACCTTCGTCAGAGACCCTGTGATATACAGTGCCAACACGTCACTCTGCCAAACTGACCCTTGTCAGAGACCCTGTAATATACAGCGCCAACACGTCACTCTGCCAATCTGACCCTTGTCAGAGGCCCTGTAACGTACAGTGCCAACATGCCAAACTGCCAAACTGACCCTTGTCAGAGATCCTGTAATGTACAGTGCCAACATGCCACTCTGCCAAACTGACCCTTGTCAGACCCTGTAACTTACAGTGCCAACATGCCACTCTGCCAATCTGACCCTTGTCAGACCCTGTAATGTACAGTGCCAACATGCCACTCTGCCAAACTGACCCTTGTCAGACCCTGTAACTTACAGTGCCAACATGCCACTCTGCCAATCTGACCCTTGTCAGACCCTGTAACGTACAGTGCCAACACGTCACTCTGCCAAACTGACCGTTGTCAGAGACCCTGTAATATACAGCTCCAACACGTCACTCTGCCAATCTGACCCTTGTCAGACACCCTGTAATATACAGTGCCAACATGCCACTCTGCCAATCTTACCCTTGTCAGAGACTCTGTAGTATACAGTGCCAACATGTCACTCTGCCAATCTGACCCTTGTCAGAGACCCTGTAGTATACAGTGCTAACATGTCACTCTGCCAATCTGACCCTTGTCAGAGACCCTGTAATATACAGTGCCAACATGTCACTCTGCCAAACTGACCCTTGTCAGAGACCCTGCAACATACAGTGCCAACACGTCACTCTGCCAATCTGACCCTTGTCAGAGACCCTGTAATGTACAGTGCCAACATGTCACTCTGCCAAACTGACCCTTGTCAGACACCCTGTAATATACAGTGCCAACATGCCACTCTGCCAATCTGACCCTTGTCAGAGACCCTGTAGTATACAGTGCTAACATGTCACTCTGCCAATCTGACCCTTGTCAGAGACCCTGTAATATACAGTGCTAACATGTCACTCTGCCAATCTGACCCTTGTCAGAGACCCTGTAATATACAGTGCCAACATGTCACTCTGCCAAACTGACCCTTGTCAGAGACCCTGCAACATACAGTGCCAACACGTCACTCTGCCAATCTGACCCTTGTCAGACCCTGTAATATACAGTGCCAACATGCCACTCTGCCAATCTGACCCTTGCCAGAGACCCTGTGATATACAGTGCCAACACGTCACTCTGCCAAACTGACCCTTGTCAGAGACCCTGTAATATACAGCGCCAACACGTCACTCTGCCAATCTGACCCTTGTCAGAGGCCCTGTAACGTACAGTGCCAACATGCCAAACTGCCAAACTGACCCTTGTCAGAGATCCTGTAATGTACAGTGCCAACATGCCACTCTGCCAAACTGACCCTTGTCAGACCCTGTAACTTACAGTGCCAACATGCCACTCTGCCAATCTGACCCTTGTCAGACCCTGTAATGTACAGTGCCAACATGCCACTCTGCCAAACTGACCCTTGTCAGACCCTGTAACTTACAGTGCCAACATGCCACTCTGCCAATCTGACCCTTGTCAGACCCTGTAACGTACAGTGCCAACACGTCACTCTGCCAAACTGACCGTTGTCAGAGACCCTGTAATATACAGCTCCAACACGTCACTCTGCCAATCTGACCCTTGTCAGACACCCTGTAATATACAGTGCCAACATGCCACTCTGCCAATCTTACCCTTGTCAGAGACTCTGTAGTATACAGTGCCAACATGTCACTCTGCCAATCTGACCCTTGTCAGAGACCCTGTAGTATACAGTGCTAACATGTCACTCTGCCAATCTGACCCTTGTCAGAGACCCTGTAGTATACAGTGCTAACATGTCACTCTGCCAATCTGACCCTTGTCAGAGACCCTGCAACATACAGTGCCAACACGTCACTCTGCCAATCTGACCCTCGTCAGAGACCCTGTGATATACAGTGCCAACACGTCACTCTGCCAAACTGACCCTTGTCAGAGACCCTGTAATATACAGCACCAACACGTCACTCTGCCAATCTGACCCTTGTCAGAGGCCCTGTAACGTACAGTGCCAACATGCCAAACTGCCAAACTGACCCTTGTCAGAGATCCTGTAATGTACAGTGCCAACATGCCTCTCTGCCAAACTGACCCTTGTCAGACCCTGTAACTTACAGTGCCAACATGCCACTCTGCCAATCTGACCCTTGTCAGACCCTGTAACGTACAGTGCCAACATGCCACTCTGCCAAACTGACCCTTGTCAGACCATGTAATGTACAGTGCCAACATGTCATTCTGCCAATCTGCCCCTTGTCAGAGACCCTGTAATGTACAGTGCCAACATGCCACTCTGCCAAACTGACCCTTGTCAGACCCTGTAACTTACAGTGCCAACATGCCACTCTGCCAATCTGACCCTTGTCAGACCCTGTAACGTACAGTGCCAACACGTCACTCTGCCAAACTGACCCTTGTCAGAGACCCTGTAATATACAGCTCCAACACGTCACTCTGCCAATCTGACTCTTGTCAGACACCCTGTAATGTACAGTGCCAACATGCCACTCTGCCAATCTTACCCTTGTCAGAGACTCTGTAGTATACAGTGCCAACACGTCACTCTGCCAAACTGACCCTTGTCAGAGACCCTGTAATATACAGTGCCAACACGTCACTCTGCCAATCTGACCCTTGTCAGAGACCCTGTAATATACAGTGCCAACATGTCACCCTACCAATCTGACCCTTGTCCGTGACCCTGTAATATACAGTGCCAACTTGTCACATCCGCCAAACTGACCCCTGTCAGAGACCCTGTAACGTACAGTGCCAACATGTCACTCTGTCAATCTGACCCTTGTCAGAGACCTTGTAATATACAGTGCCAACATGCCACTCTGCCAATCTGACCCTTGTCAGACCCTGTAACGTACAGTGCCAACATGTCACTCTGCCAATCTGACCCTTGTCAGAGACCCTGTAACGTACAGTGCCAGCACGCCACTCTGCCAATCTGACCCTTGTCAGTGACCCTGTAATATACAGTGCCAACACGCCACTCTGCCAATCTGACCCTTGTCAGACCCTGTAATATACAGCGCCAACATGTCCCTCTGCCAATCTGACCCTTGTCAGAGACCCTGTAATATACAGTGCCAACATGTCACTCTGCCAATCTGACCCTTGTCAGTCCCTGTAATGTACAGTGCCAACATGTCACTCTGCCAATCTGACCCTTGTCAGACCCTGTAACGTACAGTGCCAACATGCCACTCTGCCAAACTGACCCTTGTCTGAGACCCTGTAATATACAGTGCCAACATGCCTCTCTTCCAATGTGACCCTTGCCACTGTTTCCAGCAGGGAACCGTTGCAGCTACCCACTGCCGGCTGTAATGAAAGTACTGTCACCTTAGCAATTTTGGAAAGGGGGCCAAGACAAAGCATGAAGGTTTAACAGTGCCGTTCATCTATAGACCTATCTGAGACACTTGGTAGTCCGCTCTTCAATCTGCATTCGGGTTGGTGCCCATTTTGTGACAAGTACTTTCATTGGCCACTTAATTAATCACCTCATGTATCTAATGATTTACCTCCTGTACCTAATAAAGTGCCTACTGTGTCTGTGTTCGTGGTCTTCTGCTGCTGTGGCCCATAAACTTCAAGGTTCGATGTGTTGTGCGTTTGTGCACTAAAGTAACCCTGCTCTTCTGGACGCTGTTGTAACACATGGTTATTTCAGTTATGGTCAACTTCCTGAAGTTATCTCCACTGGTTTAGAGCCTAACCATCAGGCTCCTGAACCAGCCTGGTTAGCAGAGTGGCGTAGTGGTTAGCATATACCGCTCAACAGTACCAGCAGTCCGAGTTCAATTCCCGCCACTGCCTGTAAGGAGTTTATACATTCTTCCCGTGACCGCGTGGGTTTCCTCCTGGTGCTATGGTTTCCTCCCGCAGTGTAAAGATGTACTGCTCAGTAGGTTAATTTGTCATTGTAAATTGTCCTGTGATTCGGTTCGGATTAAGTCGGGGGATTACTGGGCAGCACAACACAAAGGGCTGGTGGGGTAAGATCAGCACCGTTTCTCAATCAATCGATAAAATCACTCACCCCAACACTGAAATGATTCCGTAAACCACTTTGTTCCATATTTACTTGTTATTATTATTTATTTTTCTATTTGCACTCTTTGTTGTCTTTGCACGATGGTTGTTTGCCTGTCTTGTTGTGTGAGGTTTTTCATTGATCCATTGTGTATCTTTCTATTTACTGTGAATGCCCACAAGAAAATGAATCCCAGGTATCATATATATACTTGGGTAATAAATTTATCTTGAACTTCTGTCAGCTTGAACCAGTCTGGCCATTCTCCTCTGACCTCTCTCGTTGACAAGGCGTTTTCACCCACAGAACTGTCGCTCACTGGAGGTTTTTTTGTTTTTCACACCATTCTCTGTAAACTCTAGAGACTGTTGTGTGTGAAAATCCCAGGAGATCAGCAGCTTCTGAGATACTCAAACCACCCCATCTGGCACCAACAATCATACTACGGTCAAAATCACTTGGATCGCATCTCTTCCCCTGTCTGATGTTTGGGCTGAACAACAACTGAACCTCTTGACCGTGTCGGCATGCTTTTACCCAGTGAGTTGCTGCCATGTGATTGGCTGATCAGATATTTGCATTAACAAACAGATGCACAGGTGTACCTAATAAAGGTGTATCGCTGACTCCTGCTGCTTTATTAAGAACATCAATGCTGAGGCCAGATCAATCCCTGTTTCCAGAGGGATAAAGCAGGATACCCCACATTCCCCAATCTTATAAAGATCGAGGAGCAGAAATACGCCATTCAGCCCATCGAGTCTGCTCCACCATTCCATTACATCTGACATATCTTCACTTTCAACCCCATTCTTAAGCCTTCTCCGAGTAACCATTGACTGATAAAGAACCTATCAACCTCCACTTTAAATATACCCAATGGCTTGACCGCCACAGCTGCCTGTGTCAGCGAATTCCACAGATCACCACCCGCTGGCTAGATAAATTCCTTTTCATTTTTGTTCTAAATGGACGTCCCTCTATTCTGAGGTTCGGCCTTCTGGTCCAAGACTCCCCCACTATAAGAAACATCCTCTCCACGTCCACTCTATCTGTGCCCTCTGGTCCTAGACTCCCCCACTATAGGAAACATCCTCTCCACGTCCACTCTATCTGTGCCCTCTGGTCCTAGACTCTCCCACTATAGGAAACATCCTCTCCACATCCACTCTATCTGTGTCCTCTGGTCCTAGACTCTCCCACTATAGGAAACATCCTCTCCACATCCACTCTATCTGTGTCCTCTGGTCCTAGACTCTCCCACTATAGGAAACATCCTCTCCACATCCACTCTATCTGTGTCCTCTGGTCCTAGACTCTCCCACTATAGGAAACATCCTCTCCACATCCACTCTATCTGTGTCCTCTGGTCCTAGACTCCCCCACTATAGGAAACATCCTCTCCACGTCCACTCTATCTGTGCCTTCTGGTCCTAGACTCCCCCACTATAGGAAACATCCTCTCCACGTCCACTCTATCTGTGCCTTCTGGTCCTAGACTCCCCCACTATAGGAAACATCCTCTCCACATCCACTCTATCTGTGTCCTCTGGTCCTAGACTCCCCCACTATAGGAAACATCCTCTCCACATCCACTCTATCTGTGTCCACTGGTCCTAGACTCTCCCACTATAGGAAACATCCTCTCCACATCCACTCTATCTGTGTCCACTGGTCCTAGACTCTCCCACTATAGGAAACATCCTCTCCACATCCACCCTATCTGTGTCCTCTAGTCCTAGACACCCCACTATAGGAAATATCCTCTCTATCTAGGTTTTTCAATGAGATGCCCCCTCATTCGTCTAAACTCCAGCGAGAACAGACCCAGCACCATGAAACACTCCACATTTGTTAACCCTCTCGTACCGGAATCATTCTGCTGAACCCCAGCTGGTTTATTTAAGACAGTTATGGTTATTTTATTTTGATCATTAGGGATGGATGCAGTTTCCAGCGTGCCGGAGACAACTTGTTTTATACAGTCTTAGCTTTTGCCGATGCCTTTGCAGTGTGGGCTGTCGAGGGTTAATTGGAACATGGAGATGGAGTGTGTAGTGTACTGCAATCACTCGAGTCGAGCAAGAAGTCCTC
This sequence comes from Mobula birostris, assembly GCF_030028105.1. Classification (NCBI taxonomy): domain Eukaryota; kingdom Metazoa; phylum Chordata; class Chondrichthyes; order Myliobatiformes; family Myliobatidae; genus Mobula; species Mobula birostris. The sequence continues at coordinate 1,648,689 of NC_092397.1, read as the reverse complement.
CTCAGGGGTTGTCTATTGATGGGTCCAGGACCCACACGTCCTGGTGCCGTGTGGGCAAGAGTGAGTGGTGTCTGTGGTTGCTGGTCAGGTTTTCTGCTTGTTCCGTCTCTGCGTTCACAGTTGCTGCCTGTACTCTGAGTCACAGCGGAGCGCGCTCTCCTCCAGCTGTGTCTATTGAGTACAATGTCACCCCCGTTTCTAGGTGTCACGTTGAACGCGTACAGGCTGATTTTGATGTTATGTTTGAAGTGTTCCCTTTGCCCACCTGGGTCTCACTGACCAGGGAGGGAAGGATCTGTGTGGCAAGACGTGGGCTGGGCATCCGAGTGACATGACGTATCCATTGAAGTTGGCATGGTGATGTTGGCGGACCGGGACAATACCTGTCCTTTAGCCTGTGCAGTTGGCCTTTAACCTCCACGTGTCCGGCACGGGCTTGCCGAGAAACGGCTGTTCCCAGAGAACTGCTGCACGCTGCCCTCATAATCTGCCCTGCTTCAGGTCTGCTGCGTAATTCAGGAAAGACGACGCACGTACAGACCGAACGGGGACGGGATAAGGCTGCTCATCCACCAAGCTCATCAAAGCGACAGGAGGCGTGCCTGTGGGGAGAGGGGAAAGGGACTTGTTCATTGCTGTTGCTGTCTTCTCTGTTATTCTACCGAGCGCTGTGGGGCGTGCGACTTCGGCGCTGGACTGTGTGGTGACGCTTGCGGGCTGCTCACAGCACACCCTTGGGTGTGTTGGTGTGTTCATAAAAACGATGCAGTTCACTGTGTGCTTCCGTCTATGTGGATCAATAAATGAGTCTGTGTCTAACAGGGCTCTGGATTGTGTTATAGAACAGAGAGACCCGCGGACACAGAGACATGGTTCCCTGATAGTGAATCTGTGTCTAACAGGGCTCTGGGGTGTGTTATACAACAGAGGGACCCGCGGACACAGAGACATGGTTCCCACTCAGTGAATTTGTGTCTAACAGGGCTCTGAGGTGTGTTATAGAACAGAGAGACCCGCGGACACAGAGACATGGTTCTCTGATAGTGAATCTGTGTCTAACAGGGCTCTGGAATGTGTTGGAGAACAGAGAGACCCGCGGACACAGAGACATGGTTCTCTGATAGTGAATCTGTGTCTAACAGGGCTCTGGGGTGTGTTGGAGAGCAGAGAGACCCGCGGACACAGAGACATGGTTCTCTAATAGTGAATCTGTGTCTAACAGGGCTCTGGGGTGTGTTGGAGAACAGAGCGATCTCGGGGTACAGGAACATCTTTTCTTGATCGTGGCATCACAGTTAGACAAAATGGTGAAGAAGGTTAGAATCAATATCAGTTTAATATGACCAGCATATGTCGTGAAATTTGTTGTGTTTCTAGCTGCAGTACAATGCAATATATAATAATAGAAAAGAAAACAGAATTACCGTAAGGATATACATTTTAAATACTTACATTAAATAAGTAGTGCAAAAGTAGACATTTTTGTTTCAATGTATACATGAGAAAAAGATCTGGATCAGAATCTGACAGCGCTGGAGTTTGTTGGAGAGCAGTGAGACCGAGGGGTAGGGGGACTTGTCTCTCTGAAAGTATAATCGTAGGTAGACAGTATGGTGAAGAAGGGTTTGAGCCTGAAACGTCGACTGTTTATTCCTTTCCATAGATGCTGTCTGACCTGCCGAGTCCCTCCGGGATGTTGTGTGTGTTGGTGAGGAAGGTTTGTGAGCTTTATGGGTCAGGGCTATCACATTTACCTCTCCGTTCCATCGAACATTCATTCCTTCTGGGAGAAGCAGGGACGTTCAGGGGAACAGAAGCCGGGGTCACAACAGTGCTGGGTGAACGATGGGCTGTGAGGGGGGGGGGGGCGGGTGTTCAGGGTTTTGGTGAAGCTCTGTATCCAGACGCGTCTGGGGAGAGTACGGAAACGTAGAAGGGGCTGATCTACACGGGATAGATCGGCAGATTCCCATCGGAAATCAGATGGAGAGGTGATATAATTGCAGCAGAGCACTCTGACAGAGCTGAGATATTTGCCCTGCAGCGAGAGATACAAAGTCTAGTTTATTGCAGCGGGCACGGGTCCGTGTGTGTCTGTAGCAGTGGGCATGGGTCCGTGTGTCCCAGTGGGCACGGGTCCGTGTGTGTCTGTAGCAGCGGGCATGAGTCTGTGTGCATCCCAGTGGGCATGAGTCCGTCTGTGTCTGTAGCAGCGGGCATGAGTCCGTGTGCGTCCCAGCGGGCATAAGTCCGTGTGTGTCTGTAGCAGTGGGCATGGGTCCGTGTGTCCCAGTGGGCATGGGTCCGTGTGTGTCTGTAGCAGCGGGCACGGGTCCGTGTGTCCCAGTGGGCATGGGTCCGTGTGTGTCTGTAGCAGCGGGCATGAGTCCGTGTGCGTCCCAGCGGGCATGAGTCCGTGTGTGTCTGTAGCAGCGGGCATGAGTCCATGTGCGTCCCAGCGGGCATGAGTCCGTGTGTGTCTGTAGCAGCGGGCACAGGTCCGTGTGTGTCCCAGCGGCCACGAGTCCGTGTGTGTCTGTAGCAGTGGGCATGGGTCCATGTGGGTCCCAGCAGGCATGGGTCTGTGTGTCTCCATAGCAGCGGGCATGGGTCTGTGTGTTCCAGTGGACACGGGTCTGTGTGTGTTCCAGTGGACACAGGTCCATGTGTGTCCCAGCGGGCACAGGTCCATGTGTGTCCCAGTGGACACGGGTCCGTGTGTGTCTGTAGCAGCGAGCACAGGTCCGTGTGTGTCCCAGTGGACACGGGTCCGTGTGTGTCTGTAGCAGTGGGCATGGGTCCATGTGGGTTCCAGTGGACACGGGTCCGCGTCTGTCTGTAGCAGTGGGCATGGGTCCATGTGGGTCCCAGTGGACATGGGTCCGTGTGTGTCTGTAGCAGCGGGCACGGGTCCATGTGCGTCCCAGCGGGCACAGGTCCGTGTGCGTCCCAGTGGACACGGGTCCGTGTGTGTCTGTAGCAGCGGGCACGGTTCCGTGTGTGTCCAAGCGGGCACGGGTCCGTGTGTGTCTGTAGCAGCGAGCACAGGTCCGTGTGCGTCCCAGTGGACACGGGTCCGTGTGTGTCTGTAGCAGCGGGCACGGTTCCGTGTGTGTCCCAGCGGGCACGGGTCCGTGTGTGTCTGTAGCAGCTGGCACGGTTCCGTGTGTGTCCCAGCAGGCACGAGTCCGTGTGTGTCTGAAGCAGTGGGCACAAGTCCGTGTGAGTCTGTAACAGTGGGCACGGGTCCGTGTGCGTCCCAGCGGGCGGGCACGAGTCCGTGTGTGGAAAACATACTTATGGCATCATCGCATGCACAGAGCGTTAGATTGGCAGCGTGCACCAGAAAGATCTACATTAAACATAAATTATGGAAGAAATGACAGGATTAGCATGAAAACAAAATGTGTTGTCGCGCAGTGTTGACAATGCCGCTGTACTGAGGCCGTGATTAGGGCTGTGCCAGTTGGTTCAAGAACTGAATTGTGGAAGTGAAGTAGTTGGTCGTGAACCTGGTGGTTTCTGTATCTCCTGCCCGACGAGAGCTGTGAGGAGATGGCGTAGCCCGGGTGGTGGGGATCTTTGATGATGGATGTTGCCTGCTGTAGATTCAGATCATTAGAGGCCCATGATGTTGTGCCAACCTTTTAACCTACTCTGAGATCAATCTAATGCTTTCCTCCTACATAGATCTCCATTTTTCTATCATCCCTGTCACTATCTAAGAGTCTTTTAAATGTCCCTAATGTATCTGCTCTACAATCACTCCTGGCAGTGTGTTCCACACACCCACCACTCTCTGTAAGAAAACCCTTCCTTTGACATCCCCCTCATAATTTTCTCCAATCTCCTTAAAATTACGTTCCCTCGTATTGGCCATTACCGCCCTGGGGAAATGTCTCTGGCTGCCGCTCAGTCTATGCATCTTATCATCTTGTACACCTCTATCAAATCACCACTCATCCTCCTTCACTCCAGAGAGAAAAGCCCCAGCTCACCACCAGCACCTTTACTTCCTGAGAAAGCTAAAGAAATGTGGTCTGTCCCCTAAAACCCTCACTAATTTTTATAGATGCACTGTAGAAAGCATTCTTCTGGGGTGCATCACAACCTGGTATGGAAGTTGTCCTGTCCAAGACCGGAAGAAGCTGCAGGAGATCGTGAACACAGCCCAGCACCTCACACAAACCAGTCTTCCGTCCGTGGACACACTTTACACCGCACGTTGTCGGAGCAGTGCAGCCAGGATAATCAAGGGCACGACCCACCCAGCCAACACACTTTTCGTCCCTCTTCCCTCCGAGAGAAGGCTCAGGAGCTTGAAGACTCGTATGGCCAGACTTGGGAACAGCTTCTTTCCAACTGTGATACGACTGCTGAACGGATCCTGACCCGGATCTGGGCCGTACCTTCCAAATATCCGGACCTGCCTCTCGGTTTTTTTGCACTACCTTACTTTCCATTTTTCTATTTTCTATTTATGATTTATAATTTAAATGTTTAATATTTACTATCGATTTGTAATCCAGTGAGCAGGAAGCGTAGAATCAAATATCGCTGTGATGATTGTATGTTCAAGTATCAATTGTTTGGCAACACTAAAGTATAAAGTATCCTCACACGCTCTCTAATCCAGGCAGCATCCTGGTGATTCCCCTCAATCTCACTCTTCCCTCCCACATGCCCTCCATTTTGCCATCATCCATGTGCGTTTCGAAGCATCCTTTAAACATTCCGAATGTATCTGCCTCTCCCACCCTCCCTGGCAGTGCATTTCACACACACACACACCCCTCTCTGTGTAAAAAACCCACCTCAAACATCTCCCCCCACTATACCTTCCTCCAATTGCCTTAAAATTAGACCCTGCTGAGAGTGGTGGTATTGATACCGCCAATGGAGGGGCCACTCCAGTCACACTGTGATGGTGCTTTTAGTACCACATTCCCATCTCATCATCACCATCTGAACCCAGGACATGCTCTCTTCTCGCTGCTGCCATCAGGAAGGAGGTACAGGAGCCTCAGGCCCCACACCACCAGGTTCAGGACCAGTTACTACCCCCCAACCATCAAGCTCCCGAACTAGCGTGGGTAACTTCACTCACTACTGCACTAAACTGATTCTATAACCTACCCACTCACTCAAGGACTCTCCAACTGATGTTCTCAATATTATTTGTTTACTGTTAATTGAGAGTACTGTGCGCAGTTTTGGTCTCCAAATTTGAGGAAGGAAATTCTTGCTATTGAAGGAGTGAAGCGTAGGTTCACGAGGTTAATTCCCGGGATGGCGGGACTGTCACATATTGAAAGATTGGAGCGACTGGGCTTGTATACTCTGGAATTTAGAAGGATGAGAGGGGATCTGATTGAAACATATAAGATTATTAAGGGATTGGACACGCTGGAGGCAGGAAGCATGTTCCCGCTGATGGGTGAGTCCAGAACCAGAGGCCACAGTTTAAGAATAAGGGGTAGGCCATTTAGAACGGAGTTGAGGAAAAACTTTTTCACCCAGAGAGTGGTGGATATGTGGAATGCTGTGCCCCAGAAGGCTGTGGAGGCCAAGTCTCTGGATGCTTTCAAGAAAGAGATGGATAGAGCTCTTAAAGGTATTGGAATCAAAGGTTATGGGGATAAGGCAGGAACTGGATACTGATTGTGGATGATCAGCCATGATCACAGTGAATGGCGGTACTGGCTCGAAGGGCCAAATGGCCTACTCCTGCACCTATAGTCTATTGTCTATTAGAGCCACTGAACACTGGAGCACAGATACAGTTTAACAGTTAAAATCGGCCTTACTCCAATTTAGAGTCTTAGCCTGCGGGCCAGACCTATGTTTTTGCATTTTTGCTCGGAAAGTAATGGCACTGTAATCCCTCAATTCAAACTCCCATCACCTTCCCTGTCTCACTTCCTCGTAGCAGATCAAGTATCACGCGCTCTCTCATCGGGAGTTTTCTGTACTGATTCACGAAACTTTCCTGGACACATTTGACAAAAATAGGTGTACAAAAATCCTGAGGTGTACAGATAAGGTAAATGCAAGCAGGCTTTTTCCACTGAGCTTGGGTGGGACTACAACCAGAGCTCATGGGTTAAAGGTGAAAGGTGAAAAGTTTAAGGGGAACATGAGGGGAAACTCGTTCACTCAGAGTGTAGCGAGAGCGTAGAGCGAGCTGCCAGCACAAGTGGTGCCTGCGTGCTCGATTTCAATGTTTAAAAGAAGTTTAGATGGGTACATGGACGGTAGAGGTGTGGAGAGCGACGGTCCCGGCACAGGTCGAGGGGAGTAGGCAGTTTAGATGGTTCAGCATGGACTAGATGGGCCAAAGGGCCGTTTCTGTGCTGTACTTTTCTATGACTCTCCGGCCAGCCCTTTTATAATATGGGAGTCCCAGTCAACATGTGGGAAGTTAAACTCACCTACTATCACAACCGACACTCACAAAAAATGCAGGTGAGTTCAAATCTCCTACTATTTCTTCTTTCAGTTAGTCCTGACAAGGGTCTCGGCCCGAAACGTCGACTCTACCTCTTCCTAGGGATGCTGCCTGGTCTGTTGCGTTCACCAGCATTTTTTGTGCGTGTTGTTTGAACTTCCAGCATCTGCTGATTTCCTCGTGTCTACAACCTTATGTTTCTTGCAACAGTCTGCAATCTCTCAACAAATTTGCTCGTCCGAAGTTGAGTGGCCCATAACTTCAAGCAATGAAAGTGGCCACACTGTAACAATCTTTGGTCAAGCGGACCCAGGTGCGGAGTAAACTCAGGGCTCGATAGCAGAAATTAACGATGAGGAGTTATTCAGAGAACAAAGCATGTAATGATCAAAGTAATTTAGCACACAGAACTCGAGTCCAGCCTCGGTGACGGGCGCGGATTCCGAATACACTTCCACAGACATAAAACACGGGAAACCCGTGCGGGTCGGAATCAAAAACGAATCACCAGAGTACCAGGAGCCTGAGAAAACCGTATTCACATAACGAGGAAAAACACAGTGATGGCTTAACGATGAAAGTCATTAAACGATTCCAATAAACTGACGTCCAGCTGCCTCAAGACCCGGTGCCCCTCGCTGGTCTGAACGAGTCATGACGCATAACTTTCTTATTTCTCAGTTCCACCCATAAAGACACACCAGCCGAGCTCTCCAGTCTGTCTGACTGAGCACTGCTGTGACATTTTCCCTGACTGGTAACACCATCCCTCCCGCTCTGTCACGTCTAAAACAACAGAACCCCGGAATACTGAGCTGCCAGTCCTGTCCCTCCTGCAACCAGCTCTCACTAATGGCTACAACATCATAATTCCAGGTGCTAATCTGCCCTGAGTCACCAGCCTTTCCTACAATACACCACTCCTGTCCTTGCAGTGAAATACACTCACTCCGCATGCTAGTCACACCACGCTCGGACTTTGTATGTCGGTTTAAGAACGTCAGTCTCCACAACTACTCCATTCCCTGCTCTGGCACCCTCATTTGCATCTTATGTTTTTGTTTTTTACGCACCCGCCTTATCAGAGACATGCTAACTCCACTCTCACCATCTCTGCGCCTTTGGTGTCCGGGGAGGGTGTGTGGGGTGTCACTCTGCTTGGAGGTCGGCGTGACTAACATCCTCTTCCCCACGTGATCTTTCACCTCTCGGTCCCCTGGACCACCTCGATCTCTGTGGGAAATCTCGGGAAAATCCCGCGGGTCCCCCCACCGCTACCATCAGCACGGACGCGCAGTGGTCAGCACAACGGTTTACAGTACAGTAAGGGTCCATGGCAAGAGAAAGGTTGGGACCCCCGACTTAGCGGTTCGAACGACGGTTATGGAATGAAATGTGCGTAAATACATCAATATCAGCATGTGCTGTAAATAAAAGGCCAGGATGTAATGCTGAAGCTTTATAAGGCATTGGCAAGGCCACACTGTGAGCTCCTTTGGGCCCCTTATCGAAGGGAGGATGTGCTGGTATTGGAGAGGCTCCAGGGGAGGTTCAGAGCAATGATCCCAGAAATGAAAGGGTTAATGTATGAAGCGTGTTTGATGGCTCTGGGCCTGTACTCACTGGGGTTTAGACGAATTGTGAGGGGGGGGGACCTACCAAACTTTGAAAGGCCTAGATAGAGTGGATGTGGGGAGGATATTTCCTATAGTGGGGGAGTCTAGGACCAGAGGACACAGATAGAGTGGATGTGGAGAGGATGTTTCCTATAATGGAGGAGTCTAGGACCAGAGGACACAGATAGAGTGGATGTGGAGAGGATGTTTCCTATAGCGGGAGAGTCTAGGACCAGAGGACACAGATAGAGTGGAGGTGGAGAGGATGTTTCCTATAGTGCGGGAGTCTAGGACCAGAGGGCACAGATAGAGTGGATGTGGAGAGGATGTTTCCTATAATGCGGGAGTCTAGGACCAGAGGACACAGATAGAGTGGATGTGGAGAGGATGTTTCCTATAGTGGAGGAGTCTAGGACCAGAGGACACAGATAGAGTGGATGTGGAGAGGATGTTTCCTATAGTGGAGGAGCTAGGACCAGAGGACACAGATAGAGTGGATGCGGAGAGGATGTTTCCTATAGTGGGAGAGTCTAGGACCAGAGGACACAGATAGAGTGGATGCGGAGAGGATGTTTCCTATAGTGGGGGAGTCTAGGACCAGAGGACACAGATTGAGTGGATGTGGAGAGGATGTTTCCTATAGTGGAGGAGTTTAGGACCAGAGGACACAGATAGAGTGGATGTGGAGAGGATGTTTCCTATAGTGGGAGAGTCTAGGACCAGAGGACACAGATAGAGTGGATGTGGAGAGGATGTTTCCTGTAGTGGGAGAGTCTAGGACCAGAGGACACAGATAGAGTGGATGTGGAGAGGATGTTTCCTATAGTGGAGGAGTCTAGGACCAGAGGACACAGATAGAGTGGATGTGGAGAGGATGTTTCCTATAGTGGAGGAGCTAGGACCAGAGGACACAGATAGAATGGATGCGGAGAGGATGTTTCCTATAGTGGGAGAGTCTAGGACCAGAGGACACAGATAGAGTGGATGCGGAGAGGATGTTTCCTATAGTGGGGGAGTCTAGGACCAGAGGACACAGATTGAGTGGATGTGGAGAGGATGTTTCCTATAGTGGAGGAGTTTAGGACCAGAGGACACAGATAGAGTGGATGTGGAGAGGATGTTTCCTATAGTGGGAGAGTCTAGGACCAGGGGACACAGATAGAGTGGATGTGGAGAGGATGTTTCCTGTAGTGGGAGAGTCTAGGACCAGAGGACACAGATAGAGTGGATGTGGAGAGGATGTTTCCTGTAGTGGGAGAGCCTAGGACCAGAGGACACAGATAGAGTGGATGTGGAGAGGATGTTTCCTGTAGTGGGGGAGTCTAGGACCAGAGGACACAGATAGAGTGGATGTGGAGAGGGTGTTTCCTGTAATGGGGGAGTCTAGGACCAGAGGACACAGATAGAGTGGATGGGGAGAGGATGTTTCCTGTAGTGGGATAGTCTAGGACCAGAGGACACAGATAGAGTGGATGTAGAGAGGATTTTTCCTGTAGTGGGGGAGTCTAGGACCAGAGGGCACAGATAGAGTGGATGTGGAGAGGATGTTTCCTGTAGTGGTGGAGTCTAGGACCAGAGGACACAGATAGAGTGGATGTGGAGAGGATGTTTCCTATAGTCGGGGAGTCTTGGACCAGAGGACACAGATAGAGTGGATGTGGAGAGGATGTTTCCTATAGTGGGGGAGTCTAGGACCAGAGGAATGGTGGAGCAGACTTGACAGGCTGACTGGCCTAATTCTGCTCCTATGTCTGATGGTTTTGTGATATTTACAATGTAAATAGCATATAAAGAGAGGTTTAAAGTATTTACAGTACAGTGATGGGGGTAATAGATGGGAGGAGGGAGCTAACTCAAATAGTTGATCAGATTAACCGTCTGGGCAAAAGACTTTTGAAATGGCATGAAGGTTTTTTTATTTTAATAGCCCTGTAAAACTTTCCAGGAGGGAGATTTCACAAAAGGCAGGGTTGTGTAGTCCGTAGTGATTATTTTCCTGTCCGCTACTTTGTCGTGGACACACACAAATCCTGCGGAGACGGTAAGCTGCAGCCAACAGCGCTTTCTGTTGACCTTGACGGTTTGTATATTGTGATTGGAGGCTGCACCAAACCACACTGATGTGAGGATGCAGTGCTGAATTGCACCTGAACGCAGAAACTGCGGGCCAGGCAGCATCTGTGAAGGGGAATCAACAATTGATGTTTTGGGCTGAGACCCTTCATGAGCGGAGCCACGGTAATGTAGCAGTTAACACGATTACTCGACTACATCGGAATTCAAAAGTTCAATTGCAGCGCGGTTTGTGAGAAGTTTGTAAAGCCTTCCTGGGAGTGTGTGGGTTATCTCCAGCTGTCCAGCTAGTACCAGCTGCTATGTTACTTGCTCATTGCAGATTGTCCCATGAATAGGCTCGGGTGAAATTGCTGAGTTACAGAGCCGCATGGATCGAAGGGCTAATCGGTCTGATCTGAGCTCTTTCTCCGAGCAAATAGATTCAGGAGAGGAGAGGACGGGGCCAGAAGCCGGAATAAGAAGGCGGGCGGGGGTAGGGGGAGTAAAAGCTGGGAGGTGATAGGTGAGACCAGGTGAGGGGGAAGGTGGGTGGATGGGGGAGAGGGGGGATCAAGTGAGACACTGGGAGGTGACAGGTGAGACCAGGTGAGGGGGAAGGTGGGTGGGGGAGAGGGGGGAAGAAGTCAGACACTGGGAGGTGATAGGTGAGACCAGGTGAGGGGGAAGGTGGGTGGAAGGGGGAGAGGGGGGATGAAGTGAGACACTGGGAGGTGGTAGGTGAGCCCAGGTGAGGGGAAGGTGGGTGGGGGAGGGGGGATGAAGTGAGATACTGAAAGGCGATAGGCGAGAACAGGTGAGGGGGAAGGTGGGTGGGTGGGGGAGAGGGGGGATGAAGTGAGACACTGGGAGGTGATAGGTGAGACCAGGTGAGGGGGAAGGTGGGTGGGGGAGAGGAGGGATGACGTGAGACACTGGGAGGTGATAGGTGAGACCAGGTGAGGGGGAAGGTGGGTCGGTGGGACAGAGGAGGGATGAAGTGACACACTGGGAGGTGATAGGTGAGACCAGGTGAGGGGGAAGGTGGGTGGGGGAGAGGGGAGATGAAGTCAGACACTGGGAGGTGATAGGCGAGACCAAGTGAGGGGGAAGGTGGGTGGGTTGGACAGAGGGGGGATGAAGTGACACACCGGGAGGTGATAGGTGAGACCAGGTGAGGGGGAAGGTGGGTAGGTGGGGGAGAGGGGGGATGAAGTGAGACACTGGGAGGTGATAGGTGAGACCAGGTGAGGGGAAGGTGGGTGGGGGAGAGGTGGGATGAAGTGAAACACTGGGAGGTGATGGGTGAGACCAGGTGAAGGGGAAGGTGGGTGGGGGAGAGGAGGGATGACGTGAGACACTGGGAGGTGATAGGTGAGACCAGGTGAGGGGGAAGGTGGGCAGGTGGGGGAGAGGGGGGATGAAGTGAGACACTGGGAGGTGATAGGTGAGACCAGGTGAGGGGGAAGGTGGGTGGGTGGGACAGAGGAGGGATGAAGTGACACACTGGGAGGTTATAGGTGAGACCAGGTGAGGGGGAAGGTGGGTGGGGGAGAGGGGGGATGAAGTGAGACACTGGGAGGTGATAGGCGAGACCAGGTGAGGGGGAAGGTAGGTGGGTGGGGGAGAAGGGGATGAAGTGAGACACTGGGAGGTGATATGTGAGACCAGGTGAGGGGGAAGGTGGGTAGGTGGGGGAGAGGGGGGATGAAGTGAGACACTGGGAGGTGATAGGTGAGACCAGGTTAAGGGGAAAGTGGGTGGGAGAGAGGAGGGATGACGTGAGACACTGGGAGGTGATAGGTGAGACCAGGTGAGGGGGAAGGTGGGTAGGTGGGGGAGAGGGGGTATGAAGTGAGACACTGGGAGGTGATAGGTGAGACCAGGTGAGGGGGAAGGTGGGTGGGTGGGACAGAGGAAGGATGAAGTGAGAGACTGGGAGGTGATAGGTGAGACCATGTGAGGGGGAAGGTGGGTGGGGGAGAGGAGGGATGAGTGAGACACTGGGAGGTGATAGGTGAGACCAGGTGAGGGGGAAGGTGGGTGGGTGGGCCAGAGGAGGCATGAAGTCAGACACTGGGAGGTGATAGGCGAGACCAGGTGAAGGGGAATGTGGGTGGGTGGGGGAGAGAGGGGAATGAAGTGAGACACTGGGAGGTGATAGGTGAGACCAGGTGAGGGGGAATGTGGGTGGGTGGGGGAGAGGGGGGATGAAGTGAGACACTGTGGGGTGATAGGTGAGACCATGTGAGGGGGAAGGTGGCTGTGTGGGTGGAGGAGAGGGGGGATGAAGTGAGACTCTGGGAGGTAATAGGTGAGACCAGGTGAGGGGGAAGGTGGGTGGGTTGTGGAGAGAGGGGATTAAGTGAGACACTGGGAGGTGATAGGTGAGATCAGGTGAGGGGGAAGGTGGGTAGGTAGGGGAGTGGGGGGATGAAGTGAAACACCACCGAGAGGGGGGATGAAGTGAGACACTGGGTGGTGATAGGTGAGACCAGGTGAGAGGGAAGGTAGGTGTGTGGGGGAGAGGGGTGGATGAAATGAGACACTGGGAGGTGATAGGTGAGACCAGGAGAGGGGGAAGGTGGGTGGGGGAGAGGGGCTATGAAGTGAGACACTGGGAGGTGTTGGGTGAGACCAGGTGAGGGGAAAGGTGGGTGGATGGGGGAGAGGGGGGATGAAGTGAGATACTGGGAGGTGATAGGTGAGACCAGGTGAGGGGGATGGTGGGTGGGTGAGGGAGAGAGGGGATGAAGTGAGACACTGGGAGGTGATGGGTGAGACCAGGAGAGGGGGAAGGTGGGTGGGGGAGAGGGGCTATGAAGTGAGACACTGGGAGGTGATAGGTGAGACCAGGTGAGGGGGAAGGTGGGTGGGTGGGGTAGAAGGGGGGGATGAATTGAGACACTGGTAGGTGATAGGTGAGACCAGGTGAGGGGGAAGGTGGGTGGGTGGTGGTGAGGGGGGATAAAGTGAGAGACTGGGAGGTGATGGGTGAGACCAGATGAGGGGGAAGGTGGGTGGATGGGGGAGAGGGGGGAATGAAGTGAGGGACTGGGAGGTGATGGGTGAGACCAGGTGAGGGGAAAGGTGGGTGGATGGGGGAGAGGGGGGATGAAGTGAGATACTGGGAGGTGATAGGTGAGACCAGGTGAGGGGGAAGGTGGGTGGGTGAGGGAGAGAGGGGATGAAGTGAGACACTGGGAGGTGATGGGTGAGACCAGGAGAGGGGGAAGGTGGGTGGGGGAGAGGGGCTATGAAGTGAGACACTGGGAGGTGATAGGTGAGACCAGGTGAGGGGGAAGGTGGGTGGGTGAGGGAGAGAGGGGATGAAGTGAGACACTGGGAGGTGATAGGGGAGACCAGGTGAGGGGGAAGGTGGGTGGGGTAGAGGGGGGGATGAATTGAGACACTGGTAGGTGATAGGTGGGACCAGGTGAGGGGGAAGGTGGGTGGGTGGTGGTGAGGGGGGATGAAGTGAGAGACTGGGAGGTGATGGGTGAGACCAGGTGAGGGGGAAGGTGGGTGGGGGAGAGGGGCTATGAAGTGAGACACTGGGAGGTGATAGGTGAGACCAGGTGAGGGGGAAGGTGGGTGGGTGGGGTAGAGGGGGGGGATGAATTGAGACACTGGTAGGTGATAGGTGAGACTAGGTGAGGGAGAAGGTGGGTGGGTGGTGGTGAGGGGGGATAAAGTGAGAGACTGGGAGGTGATGGGTGAGACCAGCTGAGGGGGAAGGTTGGTGGATGGGGGAGAGGGGAATGAAGTGACACACCGGGAGGTGATAGGTGAGACCAGGTGAGGGGGAAGGTGGGTAGGTGGGGGAGAGGTGGGATGAAGTGAAACACTGGGAGGTGATAGGTGAGACCAGGTGAGGGGGAAGGTGGGTGGGTGAGGGAGAGAGGGGATGAAGTGAGACACTGGGAGGTGATGGGTGAGACCAGGAGAGGGGGAAGGTGGGTGGGGGAGAGGGGCTATGAAGTGAGACACTGGGAGGTGATAGGTGAGACCAGGTGAGGGGGAAGGTGGGTGGGTGAGGGAGAGAGGGGATGAAGTGAGACACTGGGAGGTGATAGGGGAGACCAGGTGAGGGGGAAGGTGGGTGGGGTAGAGGGGGGGGGATGAATTGAGACACTGGTAGGTGATAGGTGGGACCAGGTGAGGGGGAAGGTGGGTGGGTGGTGGTGAGGGGGGATGAAGTGAGAGACTGGGAGGTGATGGGTGAGACCAGGTGAGGGGGAAGGTGGGTGGATGGGCGAGAGGGGGGAATGAAGTGAGAGACTGGGAGGTGATGGGTGAGACCAGGTGAGGGGAAAGGTGGGTGGATGGGGGAGAGGGGGGATGAAGTGAGATACTGGGAGGTGATAGGTGAGACCAGGTGAGGGGGAAGGTGGGTGGGTGAGGGAGAGAGGGGATGAAGTGAGACACTGGGAGGTGATGGGTGAGACCAAGTGAGGGGGAAGGTGGGTGGGGGTGAGGGGGGATGAAGTGAGATACTGGGAGGTGATTGGTGAGACCAGGTGAGGAGGAAGGTGGGTGGAGGAGAGGGGAGATGAAGTGAGACAGTGGGAGGTGATGGGTGAGACCAGGTGAGGGGGAAGGTGGGTGGATGGGCGAGAGGGGGGAATGAAGTGAGAGACTGGGAGGTGATGGGTGAGACCAGGTGAGGGGAAAGGTGGGTGGATGGGGGAGAGGGGGGATGAAGTGAGATACTGGGAGGTGATAGGTGAGACCAGGTGAGGGGGAAGGTGGGTGGGTGAGGGAGAGAGGGGATGAAGTGAGACACTGGGAGGTGATGGGTGAGACCAAGTGAGGGGGAAGGTGGGTGGGGGTGAGGGGGGATGAAGTGAGATACTGGGAGGTGATTGGTGAGACCAGGTGAGGAGGAAGGTGGGTGGAGGAGAGGGGAGATGAAGTGAGACAGTGGGAGGTGATGGGTGAGACCAGGTGAGGGGGAAGTTCGGTGGGTGGGGGAGATGGGGGATGAAGTGAGACACTGGGTGGTGATAGATGAGACCAGGGAGGGAGAAGATGGGTGGGTGGGTGGGGGCGAGGGGTGGATGAAGTGAGACACTGGGAGGTGATAGGTGAGACCAGGTGAGGGGGAAGGTGGATCGGGGAGAGGGGGGATGAAGTGAGACACTGGGAGGTGATAGGTGAGACCAGGTGAGGGGGAAGGTGGGTAGGGGCGAGTGAGGGATGAAGTGAGACACTGGGAGGTGACATGTTAGACCAGCTGAGGGGAAGGTGGGTGGGTGGTGGAGAGGAGATATGAAGTGAGACACTGTGGGGTGATAGGTGAGACCATGTGAAGGGGAAGGTTGGTGTGTGGGTGGGGGCGAGGGGGGATGAAGTGAGACAGTGGGAGGTGATAGGTGAGACCAGGTGAGGGGGAAGGTGGGTGGGTGGGTGGGGGGAGGGGTTGATGAAGTGAGACACTGGGAGGTGATAGGTGAGACCACGTGAGGGGGAAGGTTGGTGGGGTGAGGGGGGATGAAGTGAGACCCTGGGAGCTGATAGGTGAGACCAGGTGAGGCGGAAGGTGGGTGGGGTAGAGGCAGGGATGAAGTGAGAGACTGGGAGGTGATAGGTGAGACCAGGTGAGGGGGAAGGTGGGTGGGGGAGAGGGGCGGATGAAGTGAGATACTGGGAGGTGAAAGGTTAGACCAGCTGGGGGGGAAGGTGGGTGTGTGGGGGTGAGGGGGGATGAAGTGAGAGACTGGGAGTTGATGGGTGAGACCAGGTGAGGGGGAAGGTGGGTGGATAGGGGAGAGGGGGGGTTGAATTGAGATACTGGGAGGTGTTGGGTGAGACCAGGTGAGGGGGAAGGTGTGTGGGTGGGGAGAGGGGGTATGAAGTGAGAGACTGGGAGGTGATAGGGGAGACCAGGTGAGGGGGAAGGTGGGTGGGGGAGAGGGTGAATGAATTGAGACACTGGGAGGTGATAGGTGAGACCAGGTGAGGGGGAAGGTGGGTGGGTGTGGTAGAGGTGGGGGATGAATTGAGACACTGGTAGATGATAGGTGAGACCAGGTGAGGCGGAAGGTGGGTGGGGTAGAGGCGGGGATGAAGTGAGACACTGGGAGGTGATAGTTGAGACCAGGTGAGGGGGAAGGTGGGTGGGTCGGGGTGAGGAGGGATGAAGTGAGACACTGGGAGGTGATAGGGTAGACCAGGTGAGGGGGAAGGTCGGTTGGTCGGGATGAGGAGGGATGAAGTGAGACACTGGGAGGTGATACGTGAGACCAGGTGGGGGAAGGTGGGTGGGTGGGTGGGGGAGAGGCGGGATGAAGAGAGACACTGGGAGCTGATAGGTTAGACCTGATGAGGCGGAAGGTGGGTGGGGGAGAGGTGGGGATGAAGTGAGACACTGGGAGGTGATAGTTGAGACCAGGTGAGGGGGAAGGTGGGTCGGGGTGAGGGGGGATGAAGTGAGACACTGGGAGGTGATAGGTGAGACCCGGTGAGGGGGAAGGTGGGTGGGGGAGAGGGGCGGATGAAGTGAGATACTGGGAGGTGAAAGGTTAGACCAGCTGGGGGGGAAGGTGGCTGTGTGGGGGTGAGGGGGGATGAAGTGAGAGACTGGGAGTTGATGGGTGAGACCAGGTGAGGGGGAAGGTGGGTGGATGGGGGAGAGGGGGGATGAAGTGAGATACTGGGAGGTGTTGGGTGAGACCAGGTGAGGGGGAAGGTGTGTGGGTGGGGGAGAGGGTGGATGAAGTGAGACATTGGGAGGTGATAGGTGAGACCAGGTGAGGGGAAGGTGTGTGGGTGGGGGAGAGGGTGGATGAAGTGAGACATTGGGAGGTGATAGGTGAGACCAGGTGAGGGGAAGTTGGGTGGGTGGGGGAGAGGGGGGATGAAGTGAGACACTGGGAGGTGATGGGTGAGACCAGGTGAGGGGGAAGGTGGGTGGGAGAGAGGGGGTATGAAGTGATAGACTGGGAGGTGATAGGTGAGACCAGGTGAGGGGGAAGGTGGATGGGTTGGGGAGAGAGGGGATGAAGTGATACACTGGGAGGTGAAAGGTGAGCCCAGGTGAAGGGGAAGGTAGGTGGGTGGGGGAGAGGGGGGATGAATTGAGACACTGGGAGGTGATAGTTGAGACCAGGTGAGGGGGAAGGTGAGTCGTGGTGAAGGGGGATGAAGTGAGACACTGGGAGGTGATAGGTGAGACCAGGTGAGGGGGAAGGTGGGTTGGGTGAGGGAGAGGGGGGATGAAGTGAGACACTGGGAGGTGATGGGTGAGACCAGGTGAGGGGGAAGGTGGGTGGGTGGGGGAGAGGCGGGATGAAGTGAGACACTGGGTGGTGATAGGTGAGACCAGGGAGGGGGAAGGTGGATGGGTGGGTGGGGGCGAGGGGTGGATGAAGTGAGACACTGGGAGGTGATAGGTTAGACCAGCTGAGGGGGAAGGTGGGTGTGTGGGGGAGAGGGGGGATGAAGTGATGTACTGGGAGGTGATGGGTTAGACCAGGTGAGGGGGAAGGTGGATGGGTGGGGGAGAGGTGGGATGATGTGAGGCACTGGAGAGGTAATGGATGCGACCAGGTGAGGGGGAAGTTGGGTGGATGGGGGAAAGGGGGGATGAAGTGAGACACTGGGAGGTGATAGGTGAGACCAGGTGAGGGGTGATAGGTGTGACCAGGTGAGGGGGAAGGTGGGTGGGGGAGAGGGGCTATGAAGTGAGACACTGGGAGGTGAAAGGTGAGACCAGGTGACGGGGAAGGTTGGTGGGTGGGGGAGAGGGGGGACGAATTGAGACTCTGAGAGGTTATAGGTGAAACCAGGTGAGGGGGAAGGTGGGTGGGTGGGGTAGAGGGGGGGATGAAGTGAGACACTGGGAGGTGATAGGTGAGACCAGGTGAGGGGAAAGGTGGGTGGATGGGGCTGAGGGGGGATGAAGTGAGAGACTGGGAGGTGATAGGTAAGACCAGGTGAGGGGGAAGGTGGGTGGGTGAGGGAGAGAGGGGATGAAGTGAGACACTGGGAGGTGATGGGTGAGACCAGGTGAGGGGGAAGGTTGGTGGGGGAGAGAGGGTATGAAGTGAGACACTGGGAGGTGATGGGTGAGACCATGTGAGGGGGAAGGTTGGTGGGGGAGAGGTGGGGATGAAGTGAGACACTGGGAGGTGATAGGTGAGACCAGGTGAGGTGGAAGGTGGGTGGGGGAGAGAGGGGATGAAGTGATACACTGGGAGGTGAAAGGTGAGACCAGGTGAGGGGGAAGGTGGGTTGGTGGGTAGAGTGGGGATGAAGTGAGACACTGGGAGGTCATAGGTGAGACCAGGTGAGGGGGAAGGTCTTTGGGTGAGGGAGAGGGGGGATGAAGTGAGACACTGGGTGGTGATAGGTGAGACCAGGGAGGGGGAAGGTGGGTGGGTGGGTGGGGGAGAGGGGTGGATGAAGTGAGACACTGGGAGGTGATAGGTGAGACCAGGTGAGGGGGAAGGTGGGTGGGTGGCGAGAGTGGGGATGAAGTGAGACACTGGGTGGTGATGGGTGAGACCAGGTGAGGCGGAAGGTTGGTGTGTGGGTGGGGACGAGGGGGGATGAAGTGAGACACTGGGAGGTGATAGGTGAGACCAGGTGAGGGGGAAGGTGGGTGGGTGGGGGAGAGGGAGGATGAAGTGAGACACTGGGAGGTGATGGGTGAGACCAGGTGAGGGGGAAGGTGGGTGGGTGGGTGAGGGAGAGGGGGGATGAAGTGAGACACTGGGAGGTGATAGGTGAGACCAGGTGAGGGGGAAGGTGGGTGGGTGGGGGAGAGGGGGGATGAAGTCAGACACTGGGAGGTGATAGGTGAGACCAGGTGAGGGGGAAGGTGGGTTGGGTGGGGGAGAGGGGGGATGAAGTGATGTACTGGGAGGTGACAGGTTAGACCAGCTGAGGGGGAAGGTGGGTGTGTGGGGGAGAGGGGGGATGAAGTGATGTACTGGGAGGTGATGGGTTAGACCAGGTGAGGGGGAAGGTGGATGGGTGGGGGAGAGGTGGGATGATGTGAGGCACTGGAGAGGTAATGGATGCGACCAGGTGAGGGGGAAGTTGGGTGGATGGGGGAAAGGGGGGATGAAGTGAGACACTGGGAGGTGATAGGTGAGACCAGGTGAGGGGTGATAGGTGTGACCAGGTGAGGGGGAAGGTTGGTGGGTGGGGGAGAGGGGGGATGAAATGAGACACTGGGAGGTGATAGGTGAGACCAGGTGAGGGGGAAGGTGGGTGGGGGAGAGGGGCTATGAAGTGAGACACTGGGAGGTGAAAGGTGAGACCAGGTGACGGGGAAGGTTGGTGGGTGGGGGAGAGGGGGGACGAATTGAGACTCTGGGAGGTTATAGGTGAAACCAGGTGAGGGGGAAGGTGGGTGGGTGGGGTAGAGGGGGGGATGAAGTGAGACACTGGGAGGTGATAGGTGAGACCAGGTGAGGGGAAAGGTGGGTGGATGGGGCTGAGGGGGGATGAAGTGAGAGACTGGGAGGTGATAGGTAAGACCAGGTGAGGGGGAAGGTGGGTGGGTGAGGGAGAGAGGGGATGAAGTGAGACACTGGGAGGTGATGGGTGAGACCAGGTGAGGGGGAAGGTTGGTGGGGGAGAGAGGGTATGAAGTGAGACACTGGGAGGTGATGGGTGAGACCATGTGAGGGGGAAGGTTGGTGGGGGAGAGGTGGGGATGAAGTGAGACACTGGGAGGTGATAGGTGAGACCAGGTGAGGTGGAAGGTGGGTGGGGGAGAGAGGGGATGAAGTGATACACTGGGAGGTGAAAGGTGAGACCAGGTGAGGGGGAAGGTGGGTTGGTGGGTAGAGTGGGGATGAAGTGAGACACTGGGAGGTCATAGGTGAGACCAGGTGAGGGGGAAGGTCTTTGGGTGAGGGAGAGGGGGGATGAAGTGAGACACTGGGTGGTGATAGGTGAGACCAGGGAGGGGGAAGGTGGGTGGGTGGGTGGGGGAGAGGGGTGGATGAAGTGAGACACTGGGAGGTGATAGGTGAGACCAGGTGAGGGGGAAGGTGGGTGGGTGGCGAGAGTGGGGATGAAGTGAGACACTGGGTGGTGATGGGTGAGACCAGGTGAGGCGGAAGGTTGGTGTGTGGGTGGGGACGAGGGGGGATGAAGTGAGACACTGGGAGGTGATAGGTGAGACCAGGTGAGGGGGAAGGTGGGTGGGTGGGGGAGAGGGAGGATGAAGTGAGACACTGGGAGGTGATGGGTGAGACCAGGTGAGGGGGAAGGTGGGTGGGTGGGTGAGGGAGAGGGGGGATGAAGTGAGACACTGGGAGGTGATAGGTGAGACCAGGTGAGGGGGAAGGTGGGTGGGTGGGGGAGAGGGGGGATGAAGTCAGACACTGGGAGGTGATGGGTGAGACCAGGTGAGGGGGAAGGTGGGTGGGTGGGGGAGAGGGGGGATGAAGTGAGACACTGGGAGGTGACAGATTAGTCTGGGTTCTCATCCCAGCACAGCAATGGGTGGGATCAAATTCATGTAACTAAATGGAATGAAGGCTGGACTCCATGACCAGGGCTGTGGTAGAATCGCACCAGGGTTTTCCAGATAACGCACACAACATGCCGGAGGAACTCAGCAGGCCAGGCAGTGACTATGGAGATGAGGACAGTTGGCTTTTCGGGCCGAAGCTCTTCGTCGGGACTCGGCCTGGCCTGGAACGTTGAGTATTTCTCTTCATCGACGCTGCCTGACCTGCTGAGTTCCTCCTGCATCTCGTGCCTGTGGTTCTGGATAGCTTTGTGTTTCTCTGAGTGATCCTTTGGTCAGGCTGTAGCTGGAGTTTTGGATCCTCCTCTAGGAGGGATGCTGAGGCTTCAGAGGGGGTAACGAAGAGGTTCACCCGGATGATGCCTGGGTTAGAGGGCATGTGCTGTAACGGGGGGGTTGCACAAACTTGGCTTGTTTTCTCTGGAGCGTCGGAGGCTGAGGGAGGACTGAGGCGATTTACCGGGATGCTGCCTGGATCAGAGAGTGTGTGTTATAATGAGTGACTGGACGAACGGGTTATTTTCTCTGGAGCGTCGGAGGCTGAGGGAGGACTGAGGCGATTTACCGGGATGCTGCCTGGATCAGAGAGTGTGTGTTATAATGAGTGACTGGACGAACGGGTTATTTTCTCTGGAGCGTCGGAGGCTGAGGGAGGACTGAGGCGATTTACCGGGATGCTGCCTGGATCAGAGAGTGTGTGTTATAATGAGTGACTGGACGAACGGGTTATTTTCTCTGGAGCGTCAGAGGCTGAGGGAGGTCTGATAGAGGTTTGTATCATTATGGGAGGTATTGATAGAGTCTTTTTCCTCAGGGTTGAATGCTTTAATACCAGACAGCATGGATTTAAGGTGAGAGGGAAACGTTTTTTCACACAGAGAGTGGTGGGTGTGTGGAATGAGCTGCCAGGGGTGTGGGTGGAGGCAGATACGATGGGGGTGTTTAACAGGCTGTTACACAGACATGTGAATGCGCAGGGAATAATGGGACATGGACCGTGTCCAGGCAGAAGGGATTTAGTTGAAAATAAACACAAGGGATTCTGCAGATGCTGCAAACCCAGAGGAACACACACACAAAATTCTGGAGGAACTCAGCAGGTCGGGTAGCATCTGCGGAGAGGAATAAACAGTCAACATTTCGGGCCGAGCCCCTTCATCAGGGCTAAGCTCAATTCGGCATCGTGTTCAACACAGACGTGATGGGCTGAAGGGCCTCTCCCTGTGCTGTTTTAACTCGGCCTGGCCTGCAACGCTCACTGTTTATTGCTCTCCGTAGAAACCGTGCCAAAGGGTCTCGGCTCGAAACGTCGACTCTACTCTTTTCCATAGAGTCGCCTGGCCTGCTGAGTTCCTGCAGGCGTTTGCGGGAGCTGCTCTGGGTTTCCGGCCTGCGGACTGTCCCTTGTCTGTGACTGATGTCCCAGTGAGCGGCAGCTCTGTTAGTGAGCGAGGTCAGAGGAGAGTGGACACACTGGCTCAGGCTGACAGGAAGGCGACAGTAGCTCAAGCGGATGGGCTGTAGCTGCAGAAAACCACAAACACACACTTTATTAGGTCGCTAATAAATTGGCCACTGAACCTCCACTGAGAAATGTCGTTTCATTGTGGCAATTATGAGGAGTGATTGATAAGTTCATGGCCTGGAGTAGGAGTCAATTTCAGAAAACCTAGCATGTTTGTTTTTCCTACATCTACACACTTAGTCCAGTGGTCGTGGAGCAGAAGTCGGCGTCTGGCACCTCCAGAAAGTGGTCCACAGCAGGGGTCATTGAGAAGTTAGTGGCCTAGGGTAGAAAGAGATGAGTTATTAACTTCAAACTTTCTGCATTTTCACTCAAAGAGTTGAATTTCACGTGCATGTAATGAGAGCTGTATAACTCATCTCCTTCTACCTCTGTGTCCAGAGGTAATCTCTGTTACCATACTGTGTCCAGAGGTAATCTCTGTTATCGTACTGTGTACAGAGGTAATCTCTGTGTCACCGTACTGTGTTCAGAGGTAATCTCTGTTACCGTACTGTGTTCAGAGGTAATCTCTGTTACCATACTGTGTTCAGAGGTAATCTCTGTTATCGTACTGTGTTCAGAGGTAATCTCTGTTACCGTACTGTGTACAGAGGTAATCTCTGTGTTATCGTACTGTGTTCAGAGGTAATCTCTGTTATCGTACTGTGTCCAGAGGTAATCTCTGTGTTACCATACTGTGTTCAGAGGTAATCTCTGTTACCATACTGTGTTCAGAGGTAATCTCTGTTATCGTACTGTGTCCAGAGGTAATCTCTGTGTTACCATACTGTGTTCAGAGGTAATCTCTGTTACCATACTGTGTTCAGAGGTAATCTCTGTTATCGTACTGTGTTCAGAGGTAATCTCTGTTACCGTACTGTGTACAGAGGTAATCTCTGTGTCACCGTACTGTGTTCAGAGGTAATTTCTGTTATCGTACTGTGTTCAGAGGTAATTCCTGTGCTACCCTTGGCCTGAACAAGAGTGGGAATTTGCTGTATTTGTCCTGATGTGGACTGGGTGGGGTGGGCGGGGATAGGGACTGGGCAGGGAGCAACTCTGCTGAAAATCCCAAACCTGATAACTCTGCGACTTCTAGTGGAAGCTGGCTGTTAACTGTGGCTCCCTGTCTCCCCTCTCTCCCCACAGGCTCAGATGAAGCTCTCCCCTCCGGTAAGTACCCAGCTCCAATGCTGTACTGTCGTCCCCTCAACAAGGCCTCACCTCTCTGGTTGCCCCAAGCACACTTCCTTTATCATTGCCTGTCAGAGTCTCCCTGTGTACAGACACCCCTCTGCCTACTGTCACTTTTTGGACATGCACTCAATCTGTGTATCTAAGCTAATTTACCTATTTATATTTATCGTATTTTTTTAAAAAGCATTTGTGTTGCTCTTGTGTTTTTTGTGCTGCACCGGAGTAGCAATTATTTTGTTCTCCTTTGCGCTCGTGTACTGGAAATGACAGAGAACATCTTGAATCTGACGCGGTCCGGGTGCATCTCTACTCTTCGCTGGCACTGTGGCGTGAACCTGCTCTTGTTTACACACACCCCTCTCACTGTACATGCTCTCCTGATGCACCCTGAGCTCTCCGATCTCCCCGATCCCTCTCGTTCACCTGAACCTATCGGCTCGGTGTTGAACGAGTGCATGGGGGATTGGGAGTCCTCGTGCACAGTTCCCTGAAGGTTAACTTGCAGCGTGTGTCAGTGGTGAGGAAGACAAATGCCAATGTTAGCATTCATTTTGAGAGGACTAGATTTTGTAAGCAAGGATGTGATGCTAAGGCTTCATAAGGAAATGGTCAGATTGTGCTTGGAGTTTTGTGAGCAGGATTGCGCCCTTTATCGAAGAAAAGATATGCTGGCATTGGAGAGGGTTCAAAGGAGGTCAGGAGAATGATCCCAGGAATGAAAGGGTTAACGTATGAGGAGTGTTTGATGGCTCTGGGCCTCAACTCACTCGAATTCAGAAGAATGAGGGTGGATCTCATTGGCAACTATTGAGCAGTGAAAGGCCTCGAGAGAGTGGATGTGGAGAGGATGTTTCCTATAGTGGGGGAGTCTGGGACCAGAGGACACAGATAGAGTGGATGTGGAGAGGATGTTTCCTATCGTGGGGGAGTCTAGGACCAGAGGACACAGATAGAGTGGATGTGGAGAGGATGTTTCCTATAGGACCAGAGGATACAGATAGAGTGGATGTGGAGAGGATGTTTCCTATAGTGGGGGAGTCCAGGACCAGAGGGCACAGACAGAGTGGATGAGGAGGGATGTTTCCTATAGTGGGAGAGTCTAGGACCAGAGGACACAGATAGAGTGGATGTAGAGCGGATGTTTCCTATAGTGGGGGAGTCTAGGACCAGAGGACACAGATAGAGTGGATGTGGAGAGGATGTTTCTTATAGTGGGGGAGTCTAGGACCAGAGGGCACAGATAGAGCGGATGTGGAGAGGATGTTTCTTATAGTGGGGGAGTCTAGGACCAGAGGACACAGATAGAGTGGATGTGGAGAGGATGTTTCCTATAGTGGGGGAGTCTAGGACCAGAGGACACAGATAGAGTGGATGTGGAGAGGATGTTTCCTATAGTGGGGGAGTCTAGGACCAGAGGACACAGATAGAGTGGATGTGGAGAGGATGCTTCTTATAGTGGGGGAGTCTAGGACCAGAGGACACAGATAGAGTGGATGTGGAGAGGATGTTTCCTATAGTGGGGGAGTCTAGGACCAGAGGACACAGATAGAGTGGATGTGGAGAGGATGTTTCCTATAGTTGGGGAGTCTAGGACCAGAGGACACAGATAGGGTGGATGTGGAGAGGATGTTTCCTATAGTGGGGGAGCTTAGGACCAGAGGACACAGATAGAGTGGATATGGAGAGGATGTTTCCTATAGTGGGGGAGTCTGGGACCAGAGGACACAGATAGAGTGGATGTGGAGAGGATGTTTCCTATAGTGGGGGAGTCTAGGACCAGAGGACAGAGATAAAGTCGATGTGGAGAGGATGTTTCCCTATAGTGGGGGAGTTTAGGACCAGAGGACACAGACAGAGTGGATGTGGAGAGGATATTACCTATACTGGGGGAGTTTAGGATCAGAGGGCGTTGCCACTGAATAGAAGGACAGGGTGTCGAATGAGAGGAACGAGTGACACAGTTAATGTCAGGCACTAAAGACGATGTTTGATATCCAGAGTTCTGATGCTCGAACACAGTGCTCTGACGGATGACGCAGGCATGCCACACGACTTCTTGCCTGTTGATTTGTGCAGTCTCTTTCTGAGACCTGTAGGCTTCAAGCCCAGGATCCGTCTGTACACCAACACCTGTAAGGGTGCTGAGACCAGCTGCACATGGTCCTATTATGTTTGATCTCCCAAAGCGCAGGCGTGCAAGCACGAGCTAGACTGTACGGGTCTGTGCAAAGCAGGATATTAGTGCAGAAAACACCACAATCAGAGGCAGGTCCATCGTGGTCTGTAACTTTCCATTAGTGAGGTGGTGATTATGGTTGTGCTGGTCGGTTCAAGAATTGAATAGTTGAAGGGAAGTAACTGTTCCTGAACCTGGTGATGTGGGACTTCAGGTTTCTGTCCCTCCTGCCGATGGGAGCTGTGAGAAGATGGTATGGCCCAGATGGAGAGGATCTCCGATAGCAGAAGCCACCATTTTGTATCCAACTCTGTCCCCAGGGAGGGCGGTGGGCCCAGAGTGAAAGGTCCAAGGTCGTGCTCAGTATTTCCATGAAAAAATGCCCCGGCCGCACCGACCGCTGGACAATCTCCGTGCCACCACAGTCCAACGTGCAGAAGGGATGCTGGGGATGGGATTAGAAGCTGGAGTCTGTGCACTGGGAGCCTATTGAGACCCAGTGCCAATGGCAGAAGGAGAACTTTTGCCCTCCCTCACACACGGCCCACACGCCTCCTGTCCTCTCTGTGGAGGGGTCTCCCACCTCATCAGTCACCTCAGGAGCCAAGGACCAGGGAGGGAGAGTGCTTCCCCTCAACCCCCAGGGACTGACGGAGGGGCAGAAGGTTACTCAGATTAGGCCGTCCTCTGACTGACACAAACGGTTTAATTAGTCACTTGTTGGGATCTGAGGTTAACTGTCCGCTTACCACTCAGTCCTCACTGCTCCTTGTCAATATCTCTGAGGCCCTCTCCTGGGCCCAACATGTCCATGTAGCTAGAAAGAAGGCACAGCAGCGGCTATATTCCATTGGAGGTTGAGGAGATTCGCAATGTCTCCAAATACACTCAAAAATTCCTACGGACGTACCATGGAGAGCATTCTGACTGGCTACATCGTCGTCTGGTATGGGGGGGAGGGGGATGGCTACTGCACAGGATTGAAATAGGCTGCAGAGAGATGTAGACTCAGTCAGCTCCATCACGGGCATCAGCCTTCGTAGTATCCAGGACATCTTCAAGGAGCGATGCCTCAGAAAGGCAGCGTCCATCATTACGGACCCCCATCACCCAGGACGTGCCCTCTTCTCATTGCTACCATCAGGGAGGAGGTACAGGAGCCTGAAGACACACACTCAGCGACTCAGGAACAGCTGCCATCAGATTTCTGAATGGACACTGAACCCATGAACACTGCCTCAGTACTTTTTTATTTCTATTTTTGCTCTACTTATTTAATTTAACAGTCAAATATATATGTAATACTGTAATTCACAAAATAATTGATTGCATCAGTATTCACTGGTTTCTATATGACATATCAAATCATCAGTGGTGCTGCTGATTAGTTTTAGCAGTCACGTACTTAGTTAAATGGAGATCACTGTGTTCAGTCAATTGATTGTGGTAAAAATACACCGGTGTCTGGAAAGTCCAACCCCTGGCAAAATCCACAACAGGAAGACCGAAGAACACTCCAAGCAGCTCTGCGAAAAGTTTATTGAAAAGCACAGGTCAGGAGATGGATACAAGAAAATTTCCAAGTCACTGAATATCGCTTGGAGTACAGTTAAGTCAGTTATCAAGAAATGGAAAGAATATGACACAGCTGTAAATCTGCCTAGAGCAGGCTGTCCTCAAAATCTGAGTGACCGTGCAAGGCGGGGACGAGTGAGGGAGGCCACTGAGACAACTCTGGAGGAGTTACAAGCTTCAGTGGCTGAGATGGGAGAGACTGTGCAGACAACTGTTGCCGGGTGCTTCACTAGTCACAGCTTTATCAGAGAGTGGCAAAGAGAAAGCCACTGTTGAAAAAAACTCTCATGAAATCTCAGCTAGAGTTTGCCAGAAGGCTTGTGGGAGACACTGAAGTCAGATGGTAGAAGGATCTATGGTTTGATAAAAACAAAATTGAGCTTTTTGGCCCCCAGACGAAATGCTATGTTTGGCATGCACCAAACACTGCACATCATCAAAAACACACCGTCCCTACCATGAAGCATGGTGGTGGCTGCATTGTGCTGTGGGGATGCTTCACTTCAGCAGGCCCTGGAAGGCTTGTGAAGGTAGAGGGTGAAATGAATGCAGTAAAATACAGGGAAATCGAGGAGGAAGAACACAGGTGTAGTCTGCAAGAGAACTGCGACTTGGGAGAAGATTTGTTTCCCAGCAAGACAATAACCCCAAGCATAAAGCCAAAGCTACACAGGAATGGCTTAAAACAAAGTTAATGTCCTGGAGTGGCCAAGTCAGAGTCCAGACCTCAATCCAATTGAGAATTTGTGGCTGGAGTTGAAAAGGGCTGTTCACTCACGATTCCCGTTCAATCTGACAGAGCTTGAGCATTATTTTAAAGAAGAATGGGGGAAAATTGCAGTGTCCAGATGTGCAAAGTGATAGAGACCTATCCACACAGACTCAAGTTTGTAATAGCTGCCAAAGGTGCGTCTACTAAACACTGACTTGCAGGGGTGGGGGGGGGGTGACTACTTACGCCATCGATTATTTTGAGTTTTATATTTTTAATTAGTATAGATTACTTTGTAGAGATCCGTTTCCACTTTGATACAAAAGAGTCTTTTTCTGATGAGCAGTGACAAAACAAAAACAAATTAAATCCACTGTGATTCAGTGTTATAAAACAATAAAACATGAAAACTTTCAAGGGGAAGGGGTGAAAGGCACTGTGTATATAAATATATAATACACATTTTTTCTATTATAATGTATTATTTTTTCTATTATAATGTATTGCATTGTACTGCTGCCACAAAGACGACAAATCTCACGGCATAAGCCGGTAATATTAAACCAGATGCTGATTCTTAGAAGGTAGGGATGAGCTGCCCCCTTGAACTGCCCAGGAGGTGCCAGGAGGTGCCCAGGAGGTGGATCCCCAGCTCCTGACCTGCCCCGGTAGCCACAGTCTCTCTGTGGCCGGTCAAGCACAGTCTCTGCTCAGTGACGGACCCCAGGACGTTGAAGGTGGGGGTGTGGTGATGGGAGTGGCACTGAACGTCAGCTCAAAAATTATTAATAAGTGAGAACTAAACACATTGATGTTGGCAGTGGAGATAAGGTGAAGCCGGATTAATTTCTTGCAAGCTGAAACCACTGTGAATAAATGAGATTTCTTGTCACACAGGATGACGGATGCATTTCATAACCTGGAAGACACTATCTCGGGGCAGCTCAGGATGGTGAAGAGAGGGGTTGCTCACGTACCTGCTCAGATAGCCCCTGTAGATTAGATTAGATTAGATTATGAGGACACTCAGTCCTCCTTTATTGTCATTTGGAAATGCATGCATTAAAAAATGATACAATGTTCCTCCGGTATGAAATCACAGAAACACAAGACAGACCAAGACTAAAACTGACAAAAACCACATAATTATAACATACAGTTACAACAGTACAAAGCAATACCGTAATTTGATAAGAGCAGACCATGGGCACAGTAAAAAAAAGTCTCAAAGTCTCGATAGCTCCAACATCTCACGCAGACGGTAGAAGGGAGAAACTCTCCCTGCATGAGCTACCAACGCCGCAAACTTGCTGATGCAACATCCTGGAAGCACCCGACCACAGTCCGACTCTGAGTCTGTCCGAAAACTTCGAGCCTCCGACACCAAGCACCGAGCACCATCTCGGCCGAGCGCTTCGACCCCGGCCCCGGCCGCCAAGCAAAGCCGAGGATTCGGGGCCTTCCCCTCCGGAGATTTTGGACCACACAGTAGCAGCAGCAGCGAAACAGGCATTTCAGAAGTTTCTCCAGATGTTCCTCCGTACCCTCATGTCTGTCTCCATCAAATCAGAATCGTGCACGGCCTCCTACTTGACAGATTACAGGTATTCATCACCGGAGAGGCCGCGCGCGCTGCGTCACGCCATTGTCTTCTCTCCTCCCGACTCTCTGAGATTAAACCCTCTCTCTGGCCAACTTGCTCCTAGGAGTTTTCAGAAAGGACTCTCACCTCTTGCAGGACAGGACACAAGACGACAGGGCCAGGGGAAGGCCGCTTGTCCGCTCGATCCTGCCCCACAATTCAGTATGAGCGTGGCCGATCTACAAAGGCCACATTCCCTTCCTCTGGGTCTGCTCCCCCGCCACCCGCACTTCCGAGTTCAAAGAAAATATTATTATCAAAGAACTTGTATGTCACCATATACAACCCTGAGATTCATTCTCAGCAAATCTATAGAATAGTAACTGTAACAGGATCAATGAAAGATCAACCAGAGTGCAGAAGACAACTAACTGTGCAAATGAAAATATCAATAAATAGCAATAAATAATGAGAATCTGAGATAATGAGATAAAATGTCCTTAAAGTGAGATCATTGGTTGTGGAAACATCTCAATGAGTAAAGTTAACAACAGGAATTCTGCAGATGCTGGAAATTCAAGCAACACACATCAAAGTTGCTGGTGAACGCAGCAGGCCAGGCAGCATCTCTAGGAAGAGGTACAGTCGACGTTTCAGGCCGAGACCCTTCGTCAGGACTAACTGAAGGAAGAGTTAGTAAGAGATTTGAAAGTGGGAGGGGGAGGGGGAGATCTGAAATGATAGGAGAAGACAGGAGGGGGAGAGATGGAGCCAAGAGCTGGACAGGTGATTGGCAAAGGGGATATGAGAGGATCATGGGACAGGAGGTCCGGGGAGAAAGACAAGGGAGGGGGGGAAACCCAGAGGATGGGCAAGGGGTATAGTGAGAGGTACAGAGGGAGAAAAAGGAGAGAGAGAGAGAGAAAGAATGTGTGTATAAAAATAAATAACAGTTGGGGTACGAGGGGGAAGTGGGGCATTAGCAGAAGTTAGAGAAGTCGATGTTCATGCCATCAGGTTGGAGGCTACCCAGATGGAATATAAGGTGTTGTTCCTCCAACCTAAGTGTGGAATGAGTGTAGTTATCCCCTTTTGTTCAAGAGCCTGATGGTTCAGGGGAAGTAACTGTTCTTGAACCTGGAGGTGTGAGTCCTGAGGCTCCTGTACCTTCTACCTGATGGCAGCAGTGAGAAGAGAGCCTGGCCTGGGTGATGACAGATGCTGCTTTCCTGCGATAGTGTTTCTGATCATTGGTTGGGAGGGTTTCATCTATGATGTACTGGGCCGAATCCCAGGATTTTCCGTTCAAGGGCGTTGGCGTTTCCATCCCAGGCTGTGATGCAGCCTGTCAATATGCTCTCCACTACACCGCTATAGGAGTTTGTCAGAGTTTTAGATGTCGTGCCGAATCTCCGCAGACTCGTAAGGAAGCACTTCCACATCCCTTCAAAAACTTGCTTTTCTCCTCATTGAATCCTTCACCACCCCTCCCCCCCCCACCCCCGGTGTTCTGGCCTCCACAACCAGTGGATAATCAGATATTCACCCAAACCAAACCTCTCTGAAGGTGGGGTCACATGTTGACAAGGAGGCATCTGACTTGCTGGCCTTCATCAGTCAGGGCACCGAGTATGTCAGGAGCACCTTGACAAGACACCGAGATTACAGAGGAGGAGGCAAACCCGGGTGGATAAACCCCCAGGGCCTGACAAGGTGTTCCCTCGGACCCTACGGGAGGCAAGTGCAGAAATTGCAGGGGTCCGAGCAGAGATATTTAAATCGTCCTCAGTGACAGGAGAGGTACCAGAGGATTGGAAGATAGCCAATGTTCCGCTGTTTAAAAAATGATCCAAACAGAACCCAGGAAATTATTGGCTGGTGAGTCTGGCATCAATTGTGGGAAAGTTATTCTGAGAGACTGGATATATAAGTATTTGGATAGACGCGGACCGGTTAAGGATAGTCAGTATGGATCCAAGCACGAGAGATCGTGTCTAACCAGTTTCATAGAGTTTATCGAGGAAGTTAACCAGGAAAGTGGATGAAGGCAAGGCAGTGGATGGTGTCTACAAGGACTTTAGCAAGGCATTTGACAAGGTCCAGCATGGGAGGCTGGTCAAGAAGGTTCGGCTGCTCTGCATTCAGGATGAGGTAGTAAATTGGATAAGACATTGGCTTTGGGAGAAGCCAGAGAGTGGTAGTAGACGGTTGCCTCTCCGACTGGAGGCCTGTGACTGGTGGTGTGCCATCGGGGTCAGTGCTAGGTCCATTGTTGTTTGTCATCTCTATCAATGATCCGGATGATAATCGCAGGACACTTTACAATGGACATTTAATCTACTAACTTTTCCGCCTTTACACTGTGAGAGGAAACCAGGAAGGAGTCGGAGGAAACCCACGCTCTCACAGGGAGGACGTGAAGGCTCCTTACAGAGGACACCAGAACTGAACCCCTAACTCCGGAAGTCCCAAGCTGTAACGGTGTCACACGAGCTGCTACACTGCCATGGCAACCCAAATAGATATGCAGGCAGAAGGGATTCATCTTGAAAGGCACTTAAATATTAATTTAATTAGCTCAGCAAAAGGTCGTGGGCCGACGGCATGTTCCGATGTGGTACTGTTCTATGAGACCATGGCTTGCTTTAAACTCTTGCACGACTGATGGTGATTCTGATAATGTGACGCACCTTCGCTGTCCTGTTTGAAATTTGAATTGGAATCGGTTGATTATTGTCGCAGGTACTCAGATACAGTGAGAAACGTCATGCATACTGTTCGTACAAATCAGATCATTACACACTGCATTGAGGTAGAACAAGGTAAAACAACAGCAGAATGCAGAATAAAGCGTGACCATTACAGAGACCACAAGATATAGAAGCAGAATTAGACCTTTTGGCCAGTTGAGTACGCTACACCATTCCATCGTGGCTGGGAGGGAAGGCGAATTCCATGTTACATTCATTTCGAGAGGACTAGAATATGAAAGCAAGGATGTAATGATATAAAGCACTGGTGAGACCTCACTTGGAGCATTCTGAGTAGTTCTGGCCCCCTTATCTACAAAAGGATGTGCTGACCTTGGAGAGGGTTCAAAGGAGGTTCACGTAAATGATTCTGGGATTGAAAGGGTTATCATATGAGGAGCGTTTGATGGCTCTGGGCCTGTACTCACTGGAATTCAGAAGAATGAGGGGTGACCTCATTGAAACCTTTTGAATTTGGAAAGATCTCAATGGATGAATGTGGAGAGGATGTTTTCTCTGGTGGGGGAGCCTAAGGCAAGAGGACACAGCCTCAGAATAGAGGGGTGTCCTTTTAGAACAGAGATAAGGGGAATTTCTTTAGCCAGAGGGTGGTGAATCTGTGGAATTCGTTGCCACGGGTGACTGTGAAGGCCAAGTCATTGGGTACAATTAAGACAGAGGTTGATACATTCTTGATTAGTCAGGGCATGAAAGGATACGGGAAGAAGGTAGAAGCTGAGAGGGAAAATGGATTGGCCATGATGAAATGGAGGAGCAGACTCGATGGGTCAAATGGCCTAATTCTGCCCCTTTATCTTATGGTCTTATGGTTTTATTGTCTTTAATGAGGTAGGCTGTGAGGCCAAGAGTATGTCTTATCGAACTAGGAAACCATTCAGGAGTCGGAAAACAGCGGGTAGAAGCTATCCCTGGGCCTGGTGGGACGTACTTTCAGACTTTTGTACCTTCTGCCCGATGGGACAGGGGAGAAGAGAGAATGTCTGGGGAGGGTGGGGGCCATTGATTATAATCACTGGGAATATTTGGAAACGGAGATGAGGAGGAATTTCTTTTGCCAGAGGGCAGTGGACCTGTGGAATTCATTGCCACAGGCAGCTGTGGAGGCCCAGTCACTGGGTACATTAAGGTGAAGATTGATAAGTCCTTGACTATTCAGGGCATCAAAAGTTACGGGGAGAAGGCAGGAGAATGAAATTGAGAGGGATAATAAATCAGCCATGATGGAATGGGAGAGCAGACTGGATGGGCTGAATGGCCAAATTTCTTATGGTCTTATGGACTGTCAGAAGTTCCAGCCTGGGCTTTGTGCTCAGGTCTCTGGAGTGAGACTTGATTCCACAACCTCGTTGAACCATTGCCAATCACCACCAACACCCCGCCCAGACCTGATGGGGCTGAAGGTTCCTGTTACACTGTCTCCGAGTCAGCAAGGTTATGAGGAGCTTCTGCAGAGGACTGGTCTGTCATGGCCAGAGCAGAGATTGACCAGGATGGACCAGCCTCCAACGCAGACCCATGGAGAGATCCCTCAAGCCTGGTCATTGGAGACCTACCCTAGGTGAGTGTGGCTCCTCCTGGGGAAGCACGTCGCAGGTGATCCTCAACACCAGCTCTTTGGTCAAGGAAGCAGAGCAGCACCTCCACTTCCTGAGGAGACTGGGGCAAGCAAGATTCCCCACCCTTATTCTCACCACATTCTGCCAAGAGAACCGTCAAGTGTGTCCTGACCATCTGTACCGAGAGGAATCGCAAGGCATCTGACCTCGAGACCCTGCGAAGCATTGTGAGGACCATCGGGGTCTCTCTCTCTCCTCGCCTCCCCACCCGGGACATAGAGCAGAAGCACTGGATTCGCTGACCCCTCAGCATTGTCAGGGATCACTCCCATCGTCCCACAATCGTTTTGACCTCCACCGCCAGGCAGAGGTACCTCAGTAGAAGAATAAGGACCACCAGGCTGGGGGACAGCTTCTTCCCCCAGGCTCTGAGGTTTCTCAGAACCCTGCTACCACATTATCGATGACAGAGCTGGTCACATCATTATCTGTTCATGTTACTTGATGTTCTGCCTGTGATTTACGTGCCTTGGCCCCTGAGGGACGCTGTTTCGTTTAGCTGTGTACATGAATTTGAAGGGTGCGGAAGGCTGGCGTGAGGTTGTAACTGTCTGCCGATCCTGGCAGGGGAATCTCCCCCTTGGGGTGGGGAGGGTCCTGGCGTGGGGTTGTAACCATCTGCCAATCCTGGCTGGGGAATCATTGCCCTTGAGGTGGGGAGGGTCCTGGAGCTGGGGTCCTGATGAAGGGTCCTCATCCGAAATGTCGACTGTTTATTCCTCTCTGGAGACGCTGCCTGATCTGCTGAGTTCCTCTGGCACTTAGTGTGTGTTTGTCAGGAAGAGGGAGGGAGTGTTCATGGGTTCATGGACCGTTCTCGTGGAGGAGAAGAAATTGTTCCTGAAATGTTCAGTGTGTGTCTTCAGGCTCCTGTACCTCCTCCCTGATGGTATCAATGAGATGAGGGCACGTCTTGGGTGATGGGGGTCTGAGGCATCGCCTTTTGAAGAGTGTGTGTCCTCAGGATATCTTTAACTTTGACTTCGGTGTGTGTGACTAAGGAGCATTCATACAGCAATCTGGGATGTGAAACTTGGTAGCAGTCCAGTGCAATGCATGAAAGTTACTGCCATACACATAGCAGAAATGAATGGTGCGGAGGAGAAACCGTGGGGTCGCGCTCCTTATGATGGAACGCAACCTTCTCGAGGCCTTGCCTTTGCAAAATGTCCTCGAGGGTGGTGAGGGTTTGAAGGTTCATTTAGTGTCAAAATATGCAACTCTGAAACTCTTCTTCTCCAGATAGCCACAAAACCAAGAAAGAAAGGCAGCACGATCTTCAGCCCACAAATACCTCCTCCCCATAAAAAAGAGAAAAATAAAACAGAACAGGCACATCGACCCCCAAATCCCCCTCCCCCACACAGAAAAAAATGAGAAAGATTGGGCAAAAAACTCAGTATAGTATTGTCCAAGTCCATATCCAAAAATGCAGAAACCCTGGGTAATTTTCACCAGGCATTGTGACTTTCCCTCTCCAGCAGCAGAGCGAGCCCCACCCCCAGCAACCAAACGGCAGTTTCCCCCAGTGACCAAAAGACAGTCTCCCCCGACAACCAAAAGACAGTCTCACCCAGCAACCAAAAGGCAGTCTCCCCCAGCGATCAAAAGACAGTCTCCCTCTCTAATAGCAGAGCGATCCCCTAGCGATCAAAAGGCAGTCAGCCTGCCCTCCCGTTTCGCGTTCGCCTCGATGTTTCAATCTCCCTCATCTCTCCAGTTGGCCAACAATGGAAGGTTTTGTCGGCGAAGCGGGGTCGACATGGGCTTGCGCACCGTCCCGCGGCCTTCTCGCCGTGGGGGTCACGCACACTGCCTCCGTCTCCTGTACTCCTCTCGGAGACTGCAGAGCGCTGAAACAGACAAACGGTCTCCAAGCTGTAAGTCACGGGCTCCAACGGTTCCAGAGTCACATTCAACACGAAGGTGACTGTAAAAGCCATGGACCGTGCTCACAATGGATCTGGATGAGTCAACAGCCCTCAGCTTTTTACAGTGCTGTTCAGTGCTCCCCATACCTGATGGTGACGCAGCCAGTCACAATGCTGTCCACAGTACACCTGTAGAAATCGGCAGGTGTTTTCGGTGACAGATGAAACCACCTCAGACCTTTGGCGTGTTCCTCTGCAGAGATGGACGTGATTCGGTGTGGAAGGTATTCAGGGCCAGGGTCCGTAGATGTTGGCACTCAGTGAAATCAGCCAGCTGAGATGCACTGGGAAGGAAGGGAGGCACGGTGGGTGGGGCAGCTGTCCCACAGACCCAGAGACGCAGCTTCGATGCTGAACACGGGCGCTAGCTGCCTGTGTCCTCCCTCGGGTGCTCTGCTTCCCACAGCCCAACCATGCACGTGGCCGTTGGGTTCAACCCCTTTCATCGTGTGGTCGCATCATGAGGATTCATTGGGAAGGTGGGAAGAGTGAGGCGGGGTGGATGGCTAGTAACCAAGAAGGGCTGAAGGGCCACTTTCCTTGCTGGTATATTTAAACCGGAGGTCGATAGGGTTTTGATTAGTCAGGGAGTCAAAGGTTACTGGGAGAAGGCAGGAGAATGGGGTTGAGAGGGACAGTAATTCAGCCATGGTGGGATAGCAGAGCAGACTTGATGGGCTGAATGGCCTAATTCTGCTCGGATCCCTTCTGGTCTGAGAAGGTACTCCATGAACGGGGCGGGGAGGGGCTGAGAGAGAGCAGACTGGAATGTTCTGGTTTCTGGAACACACGCGGACTGAAGGGGCCAACTCTCTGTGGATCAGGAATACCCCTCCATCCTCAGCGGGGCAGGAATACCCCTCCACCCTCAGAGACTCACTCTGCCAACACAGTTAATAGATTTAGCCTGGGACACTCATTACCGACAAAAATATAAACCAATGTTACTTAAGCAATTGAAAATGTTCCTGTCAGGAGCCGGTCAAGGAGAACTGTTCAGAGCAGAAACTAAAGCAGGAGTAACTGTCAACATGAAACGTACTCACGGTGAGAGTACTGTACTGCCAATCCTCAGGGACCATCCTCGCGATGACAGCCTGGAGATGTGAGTCACAACACTGACCCGGCAAACGGCAGCGTGACAGGCTGACGTTGACTGGGTGACTGTCACCACGGGTACACCCTTTGATTAGGATGCACCAGAACGTCTCACAGGTGGAGTGCAAACCACACACGACCAAGGGTCATCCGGGGAGGGGAGGCAGGAGACCCAAGGAGGCCACGTCCACACAACATCCGGCAGAGAGCTTCATGTATGATACATTATGATTATACAGCCACAGTGGGAGCAGAGAGACCCAGCTAACCCAAACCGTGTAATACCGACACCTCACACCCCTCAATGTGACACTGATCATTCTGTCCACAGTCCATTCGGCCCATCACTGATAGTTCTGTACACAGTCCATTCGGCCCATCACTGATCGTTCTGTCCACTGATACATTCGATCGTCACTGATCGTTCTGTCCACAGTCCATTCAGCCCATCACTGATCGTTCTGTCCATAGTCCATTGGGCCCGTCACTGATCGTTCTGTCCACAGTCCATTCGATTGTCACTGATCGTTCTGTCCACAGTCCATTCGGCCCATCACTGATTGTTCTGTCTACAGTCCATTTGATCGTCAATGATTGATTGTTCTGTGCACAGTCCATTTGGCCCATCTCTATTGGTCTGTCTGCCATCCCTCAAACTCTGTACAAGGACATTAGAATTGAACTCTGAACTTTGAATGCCCTGATTTATGTAGCTTTGCCCTAACCTCTATGCTACAGAGAGTAAGAGCTTTCATCTGTTTCATCGAGCAATGTTTGTTTCTCAGTCCCCCTATCCTTTCTTGTATGTGTCCTAGACTGTTCCTGCTCCACAGGAGGAAGGGAGGTGACCATTCTGTCCTTTCACATATCCTATCCCACTGACCAGTAACATTGCGGCCTATCACTGTTCTATTGTGAACCGAGAGGTTAATGCAATTTGATTCTGATCCTGAGGGGAAGAAAACATTGGCCATTGCAAATTCTGAGGTAGTCCAGACAGGTGACGGTAACAGAATAACTCAGAGAGTGTGAGTTCAGGGAAGGAGAAGGCGGCAACTCCTCTGGGAAGGGGATATGAGAGAGGGGAAGAAACGGTTCTTGTGTCTGAATGCCTGGGGTTTCAAGCTCCATAATCTTCTCCCAGAAGGTAGAAGAGAGAGAAGGGAATGGTCTGAGGTTGGGGAGAGGTATCCCTGATGATACGGTCCTCTTTCCTGAACCAACGCCCCCTGAAGCTGGAATAATGAGCCTGTGATGGACTGGGCAGTGTTTACCCTCTGCGTGGGTCCTGCAGTCTTCCGTCTGAGAGCCGGGTGAAAGGTGGACACTACATTGTGGGCAGAAGGTCTGTGATGGACTGGGCAGCGTTTACCCTCTGTGTGGGTCCTGCAGTCTGGGAGTGGGGTGAAGGTGGGCACTACATCGTGGGCACAAGGCCTGTACTGTGCCGAATGCTCTGTGGTATAGAATCGCAACCATGTTTATTATAGAAACATAGAAAACAACAGCACAATACAGTCCCTTCGGCCCACAAAGCTGTGCCGAACATGTCCTTACCTTAGAAATTACCTAGGGCTACCCAAGCTCCATGTACCTATCCAGGAGTCTCTTAAAAGACCCTATTGTATCCGCCTCCACCACCGTCGCCGGCAGCCCATTCCACGCACTCACCACTCTCAGAGTAAAAAACTTACCCCTGACATCTCCTCTGTACCTACTCCCCAGTAAATTAAACCTGTGTCCTCTCGTGCTAGCCATTTCAGCCCTGGGAAAAAGCCTCTGACTATCCACATGATCAATGCCTCTCATCATCTTATACACCTCTATCAGGTCACCTCTCATTCTCCGTCGCTCCAAAGAGAAAAGGCCGGGTTCACTCAACCTGTTTTCATAAGGCATGCTCCCCAATCCAGGCAACATCCTTGTAAATCTCCTCTGCACCTTTTCTATGGTTTCCACATCCTTCTTGTAGTGAGGTGATCAGAACTGAGCACAGTACTCCAAGTGGGGTCTGACCAGGGTCCTATATAGCTGTAACATTACCTCTCAGTTCTTAAACTCAATCCCATGGAGATGAAGGCCAATGCACCGTTTGCCTTCTTAACCACAGAGTCAACCTGCGTAGCAGCTTTGAGTGTCCTATGGAATCAGACCCCAAGATCCCTCTGATCCTCCACACTGCCAAGAGTCTTACCATTAAATCTATATTCTGCCATCATATTTGACCTACCAAAATGAACCACTTCACACTTATCTGGGTTGAACTCCATCTGCCACTTCTCAGCCCAGTTTTGCATCCTGTCAATGTCCCGCTGTAACCTCTGACAGCCCTCCACACTATTCACAACACCACCAACCTTTGTGTCATCGGCAAATTTACTAACCCATCCCTCCACTTCCTCATCCAGGTCATTTATAAAAATCACGAAGAGTAGGGATCCCAGAACAGATCCCTGAGGCACTCCACTGGTCACTGACCTCCATGCAGAATATGACCCATTTACAACCACTCTTTGCCTTCTGTGGGCAAGCCAGTTCTGGATCCACAAAGTAATGTCCCCTTGGATCCCATGCCTCCTTACTTTCTCAATAAGCCTGGCATGGGGTACCTTATCAAATGCCTTGCTGAAATCCATATACACTACATCTACTGCTCTACCTTCATCAATGTGTTTAATCACATCCTCAGAAAAATCAATCAGACTCGTAAGGCACGACCTGCCCTTCACAAAGCCATGCTGATTATACCTAATCATATTATGCCTCTCCAAATGTTCATAAATTCTGCCTCTCAGGATCTTCTCCATCAATTTACCAACCACTGAAGTAAGACTCACTGGTCTATAATTTCCTTTCTTAAATAAGGGAACAACATCCACAACCCTCCAATCCTCCAGAACCTCTCCCGTCCCCATTGATAATGCAAAGATTATCGCTAGAGGCTCAGCAATCTCCTCCCTCACCTCCCACAGTAGCCTGGGGTACATCTCATCTGGTCCCAGTGACTTAACCAACTTGATGCTTTCCAAAAGCTCCAGCACATCCTCTTTCTTAATATCTACACGTTCAAGCTTTTCAGTCCGCTGTAAGTCATCCCTACAATCGCCAAGATCCTTTTCCGTAGTGAATACTGAAGCAAAGTATTCATTAAGTACCTCTGCTATCTCCTCTGGTTCCATACACACTTTTCCACTGTCACACTTGATTGGTCCTATTCTCTCACATCTTATCCTCTTGCTCTTCACATACTTGTAGAATGCCTTGGGGTTTTCCTTAATCCTGTCCACCAAGGCCTTCTCATGGCCCCTTCTGGCTCTCCTAATTTCATTCTTAAACTCCTTCCTGATAGCCTTATAATCTTCTAGATCTCTGTCATTACCTAGTTTTTTGAACCTTTTGTAAGCTCTTCTTTTCTTCTTTACTAGATTTGCAACGGCCTTTGTACAACACAGTTCCTGTACCCTACCATCCTTTCCCTGTCTTATTGGAATGTACCAATGCAGAACTCTACACAAATATCCCCTGAACATTTGTCACATTTCTTCCGTACATTTCCCTGAGAACATCTGTTTCCAGTTTATGCTTCCAAGTTCCTGCCTGATATCCTCATATTTCCCCTTACTCCAATTAAACACTTTCCTAACTTGTCTGTTCCTATCCCTCTCCAATGCTATGGTAAAGGAGATAGAATTGTGATCACTATCTCCAAAATGCTTTCCCACTGAGAGATCTGACACCTGACCAGGTTCATTTCCCAATACCAGATCAAGTACAGCCTCTCCTCTTGTAGGATTATCTATATATTGTGTCAAGAAACCTTCCTGAACACACCTAACAAAGTCCACCCCTTCTAAACCCCTCGCTGCAGGGAGATGCCAATCGATATTTGGGAAATTAAAATCTCCCACCACGACAACCCTGCTATTATTGCACCTTTCCAGAATCTGTTTCCCTATCTGCTCCTTGATGTCCCTGTTACTATTGGGTGGTCTATAAAAAACACCCCGTAGAGTTATTGACCCCTTCCTGTTCCTAACTTCCACCCACAGAGACTGTAGACAATCCCTCCATGACTTCCTCCTTTTCTGCAGCTGTGACACTGTCTCTGATCAACAGTGCCACACCCCCATCTCTTTTGCCTCCCTCCCTGTCCTTTCTGAAACATCTAAAGCCTGGCACTCTCAGTAACCATTCCTGCCCCTGAGCCATCTAAGTCTCTGTAACGGCCACAACATCATAGCTCCAAGTACTGATCCACGCTCTAAGCTCATCTGCTTTGTTCATAATACTTGCATTAAAATAGACACATCCCAAACCATCGGTCTGAGTGTGTCCCTTCTCTATTACCTGCCTATCCTCCCTCTCACATAGTCTCCAAGCTTTCTCTATTTGTGAGCCAACCATCTCTTCCTCCGTCTCTTCAGTTCAGTTCCCACCCCCCAACAATTCTAGTTTAAACTGTCCCCAGTCGCCTTAGCAAACCTCCCCGCCAGGATATTGGTCCCCCTCAGATTCAAGTGCAACCCGTCCTTTTTGTACGGGTCACACCTGCCCCAAAAGAGGTCCCAATGATGCAGAAATCTGAATCCCTGCCCCCGCTCCAATCCCTCAGCCAGACATTTATCCTCCACCTCATTCTATTCCTATACTCACTGTCACGTGGCACAGGCAGTAATCCCGAGGTTACTACCTTTGAGGTCTTACTTTTCAACTTCCTTCCTAACTGCCTGTAGTCTGTTTTCAGGACCTGTTCCCTTTTCCTACCTATGTCGTTGGTACCAATATGTACTTCGACCTCTGACTGTTCTCCCTCCCACTGCAGGATATTGTGGACACGATCAGAAACGTCCCGGACCCTGGCACCTGGGAGGCAAACCTCACTACTTTTTTATTTCTAGTTTAGCACAACTTATTTATTATAACTATTTAATTTACTTACTGTAATTCAGTTTACTGTCTATGATGACTATTTCAGTGTCCTGCTGTTGCAAAGACTACAAATTTCACGACATAGGCCGGTGATATTCGACCTGATTCTGACCCTGTCGTGACATTTGTTGTTTTGTGGCAGCAGTACAGTACTCTAAAGTAAAATAAGAAGTATTGCAAAAAGAAAGCATAGATAGTGAGGTATGTTCATGTGTTCAGAAGCCATTCAGAAATTGGACGGTGGATGGAAGAAGCTGTTCCTGAATCATTGAGTGTGTGTCTTCAGGCTCCTGTACCTCCCCCCTGATGGTGGAAATGAGAAGAGGGAACGTCTCACTTGGTGGGTCTTTATTAATGGGTACCACCTTCTTGAGGCCTGGCCTGTCGAAGATGCCTTGCTGGTGGGGAGGGTTGTTCCCGTGATGAGGGGCTGAGTGTCGACCCTCTGTAGGGGAGGGTTGTGTCAGTGATGAGGGGCTGAATCTCGACCCTCTGTAGGGGATGGTTGTGTCGGTGATGGGATACTGAATCTCGACCCTCTGTAGGGGAGGGTTGTGTCAGTGATGAGGGGCTGAATCTCGACCCTCTGTAGGGGAGGGTTGTGTCGGGTATGAGGGGCTGTCTTGACCCTCTGTAGGGGAGGGTTGTCTCGGTGATGAGGTACTGAATCTTGACCCTCTGTAGGGGAGGGTTGTCTCGGTGATGAGGTACTGAATCTCGACCCTCTGTAGGAGAGGGTTGTGTCGGGGATGAGGGGCTGTCTCGACCCTCTGTAGGGGAGGGTTGTCTCGGTGATGAGGTACTGAATCTCGACCCTCTGTAGGGGAAGGTTGTGTCAGGGATGAGGGGCTGTCTCAACCCTCTGTAGGGGAGGGTTGTCTCAGTGATGAGGTACTGAATCTCGACCCTCTGTAGTGTGTTTATTGTGTATATTAGTTCACTCGAATGAGGAATCGCCGTGCTCCCTGATGAATGTGACAATAAACTCCTCCAAATATGAATCCATTCTTCCAGCCGTCCCTGGAGCCCTGACTCCCGACGCTCCATTGTGGAGGAATGGTGGGATCTTGGGCTCCAGGTCCATTGATCCCTCAAGGTTGCCACAGGTTGATAGGCTGGTTGAGAAGGTGTTTGGTGTGTTGGCCTTCATTAGTCGGGGGATTGAGTTCAAGAGTTGTGAGGTAATGTTACAGCTTGATAAAACTCGGATTAAACCACACTGGGAGTATTGTGTTCAGTTCTGGTCGCCTCATTATAGGAAGCATGTGGAAGCTTTAGGGAGGGTGCAGAGATGCTGCCTGGATTAGAGAGCGTGTCTCATGATAGGTTCAGTGAGCGAGGGCTTTTCTGTCCAGAGTGAAGGAGGATGTGATGGAGGTGTACAAGATGATAAGAGGCATTGATTGAGTGGACAGCCAGAAACTTTCTCCCAGGGTGGAAATGGTTAATACGAGGGGGCGTAACTTTAAGGTGATTGTAGGGGGGGATGACAGAGGTGGTTTTTTTTCACAGAGAATGGTGGGTGTGTGGTGGGAGAGGCACATACAGTAGGGACATTATTTGAGAGAAGAATGGAGGGCTATGTGGGAGGGAAGATCTTCGAGGAGGGTAAAAGACCGGTACAACATGGTGGGCTGAAAGGCCAGTACTGCGCTGTGAGGTCTAAGTGTGCGGGGCTTTGTTGGGACGTTCCTGCTGATGGGTTGTGCTCCTGAGAGAAGGAACTGCAACAACAGACTGGCCTCCTCGGGGATGTGAGGGATGTTGCAGGTTTGCTCAGCTCGGCTCAGCAGGGGCTGGTGGTTCACAGCTGGGATTCCCAGTGAGAGCACAGCCGTCAGTCAGCGGCAGGGGATCCGGAGAGACAGTCGTTCCCCCGGAGGGATGTCGGCAACAGAGAGGAGTCTTAGAATTCTACAGCAGCACAGAAACGGGCCTTTCGGCCCAATATCTCCATCCTTTCCAGTGCTCACCTGAGCGACTCACATCTGGCTGTGTCTGACCTATTTCCCTCTAAACCCCAACCCGATCCAGTTGGCATTTCAATAATATTTGAGCAATCGTGTGTGTGTGTGTGTGTGTGTGTGTGTGTGTGTATTGTTTGATTAACTATGCTTGCTCATTTAAATAATTAATTACAGGTATATGTAAAAATATGTTAATTGCAAACACCATCACGCTACCACATAATAACTGTGTGCCTTGCTTAAAGTTAGACTATATTTTCAGACTCCTGAGAGTTTCATGTTTTGAAGTTGCAAAACATAAGACTGTCTAAAGTGTCTTTTAAATTTTGTGAATGTACCGGCCTCAACCACTCCCTCTGGCAGCTCGTTTCATACACGGACCAGCCTCTGGGTGCAGAAGTTGCCCCTCAGGTTCCTGTTAAATCTCTCCCCTCTCACCTTAAACCAGCACCTTTCACCCTTCCCTTCTCACCTTTGCCCTCTCTACTCCTCTGACGTACTTCACATTTGGACTGATCTGCACTGTACCCGTATTGTTGTGACAATAATGAATCATTTTACGATTCTGATTTGCCAGTGTTTGTCACATAAACTGTGAAACCAAAGTCAGCCCTATATGTCCACATTTGGCCCCGTATCCCTCTAAACCTTTCTTAAAGATTCAAGATTGAAGGTTCAAAGTATATTTATTATCAAAGTCTGCGTGCAACATGCAAGCCCCCGCAGGCAGCCACGAAACAAAGAAACTGCATGGAGCCCGTTTGAAGAAACACATCAAACCCCCTCCCCCACACGCAAAACAAAAGGCAAATCACACAAACGGCAAAAAAATGAGCCATAAAGCACAGAATATAAAACGTCAACAGAACAGTTCAGGGATGTTTAATTCAGTTCAGTTCAGTGTGGAACAGACTAGAAGGGCCAAGACGGCCTGTTTCTGTGCTGTAATTATAACCATATAACCATATAACAATTACAGCATGGAAACAGGCCATCTCGGCCCTTCTAGTCCGTGCCGAACTCTTACTCTCACCTAGTCCCACCGACCTGCACTCGGCCCATAACCCTCCATTCCTTTTCCGTCCATATATCTATCCAATTTAACTTTAAACGACAACA
Source organism: Mobula birostris (assembly GCF_030028105.1). NCBI lineage: Eukaryota > Metazoa > Chordata > Chondrichthyes > Myliobatiformes > Myliobatidae > Mobula > Mobula birostris. The sequence continues at coordinate 1,603,901 of NC_092397.1, read as the reverse complement.
TCGAACCTGCCTCAACCACTTCTGCTGGGAGCTCGTTCACACAGCTACCACTCTCTGAGTAAAGAAGTTCCCCCTCATGTTACCCCTAACCTTTTGCCCTTTAACTTTCAACTCATGTCCTCTTGTTTGAATCTCCCCCCCTCTCAATGGAAAAAGCCTATCCACGTCAACTCTATCAATCCCCCTCATAATTTTAAACACCTCTATCAAGTCCCCCCTCAACCTTCTACGCTGTAAAGAATAAAGACCTAACTTGTTCAACCTAATCGTTATATGGTTATATGGTCCCACTCATGTACCTGTCCAGGTGTCCTTTAAATGTTGTTAATGTACCTGTCTCAATCACTTCCCCTGGCCGCTCGTTCCATATACAGAGCACCCTCAGGGTGAAAAAGTTGCCCCTCAGGTTCCTGTTAAATTTCTCTCCTCTCGTCTTTAACCCGTGCCCTCTGGTTTTAGTTTTTTCTGCCCTGAGGAAAAGACCGTGAACGTCCAGCTCACCTACACTTCTCATTCTTTATTCTGCATTCTGTCATTGTTTTCCCTTGCTCTACCTCAGTGCACTGTGTCATGATCTGATCTGTGTGGACCGTATGCAAGACAAGTACCTGTGACAATATAAACCAATTCTACTCCCAGGCTGGGGTGTTACGTTGCAGTTGTACAAGATGTTGGTGAGGCCACATTTGGAATATTATGCTCTATGTCCCAACATGGTGTTAAAACACTCAGCAGGCCAGGCAGCATCTGCGGAAGATAGAGAGGCAGTTAATGTTCAAGGCCTGATGAAGGGGGCAGTCATGAACCGTCAACTGTTTTGCCTTCTGCAGAAGCTGCCTGACCTGCTGAGCTCTTCCAACATTTTCAGAGGTTGCTGAAGGTTGTTTTTTTCACTCTGGTTGTGTGGCAGCCCCTCGCTGGCTAGGAGGGAGGTGAGAGAGAGAGATCAATTGACAGGTTGACATCTCACAGAGACATTGCTGTTTCTTCAGTTCTTCAGCCTCTCTGCATAGTTTTAATGCACTCTCTTAAAAGTAATGAGAGAGTGTGTTAAAAGTAAATTCATTTTATTAGCTTGCTGGCGTGTGGCCCCCTTGTGCGCTGTGGGCTTGGAAACGACCATAAATTGAGATTAGTTGATTTCAAGCGTGGAGTTTACATACAACACTGAGTAGTCTAGTGCAGGAACAGGCTATTTGGCCCATCGTTTCTGTGCTGACCACAATGTTAATACAATGGATCGACTTTCCTCCATTCCCTCTCTGCCCCTGTGTCTGTGGAAGTGATAAGATTATTAAATAGTTACCTGGTATAATAATTTCAGTGAATCAATGGTCCAATTCTATATCAGAGAAAGTATACAGAATACAGCCTGAAATTCTTAATCTTCACAGACATCCACCAAACAGAGAGAAAAATCCCAAAGAATGAATGACAGGGAAACGTTAGGACCCCAAAATCCCTTCCCCTTCCCCTCCCCCTCCCACACATAAGTATCATCCCTTCCCTCCCCCTCCTCCCACTTACTCCACAAAAAGCACCGACCACCATGCACACTATAGCACACCCCCAGAGACCATAATGTAGAGTCCATCAGAAACTTCTGTCCATCCCATCACTTTGACCTCTCAGCCCTCTCCCTCTCTCCCTCTCTCCCCCTCTCTAGCGAGGGAGAGAGATGTCACTCCTACCACAGTAAGAGGGGAGAACGACAGCCTGCTGTCTCGATGTTTCAACCTCCCACATTGTTTGTCCGAGTTCCCCCGACTCGAGGATCAGCAAGCTCTCACTTATCATATAGACAGAGAGAGAGAGAGAGGGAGAGAGAGAGAGAGAGAGAGATTGCTTGTATGCAGAGGCCTTCTTCGACAGCAGCGTACACCACCTGCCTGGAGATCCGTAGTTTGAATGCGGCTCTAGATCACAGACTCCAACAGGACCCCAGACACCTTGAAAAGAAAAGAAATAGACTCAAGACGTTTGGACTCTTGCCCTGACAATTTACCTCACTCTGATGTTTTACTTACATCAATTCCAATTCCAGACTACTGACAACATGGCTGACCAAGAACTGTGCAAAACCCTTCCAAGTGTGGTCTTACCATCATCTTGGCATGGCTGGAAAGTGACGTGCCAACTCCTGCACTCAGTGCCCTGAACGACGAAGGTCACCTTCACCACCCTGTCTACCTGTGACTCTACTTTCAGGGGCCAGAGCACCTGTACCCCTCGGCCCCTCTGTTGTAAAACACTCCCCAGGGCCCAAATTGAGTTGTTGAGGGCTCTGTGGGTCAAGGTCGCCCACGGATGATGTGTTTGAGCTGCCTAGATATGTGAGTCAGGGCAGTATGATATGGAGAGCAAACTGCATAAATACAAAAAAAAAGAGAAAAAAATAACAATATTAATAAATAAGCAATAAATATCGAGGATGTGAGATGAAGAGTCTTTGAAAGTGAGTCCATTGGTTGTGGGAGCAGTTCAGTGATGGGGTGAGTGAATTTGAGTGAAGTTATCCTCTCTGGTTCAAGAGCCTGATGTTTAGTCATTGACTGATTGATTGAAATACGTGCCGAATAGGTCAGTCGAGCCGTGCGGCCCAGCAATCCCCCGATTTAACCCGAGCCTAACGACGGGACAGCTTACTAACCGGTAGGTCTTTGGACTGTGGGAGGAAACCGGCGTGGGCACGGGGAGATAGTACCAACTCCTTACAGAAGAGGGCACGGTCTGGGAGGTGGTGGTTGTCCTTGCTGCTTTCCTGTGACAGGGCTCCGTATCGATGTGCTTGGTAAGAAATGCTTTAAAAAAAAAACAAATAGTTCAAAAAGTGGGCAAAATATTAGCTCGTCTTCATGGATTGTTCGGGGATCTGATGGCAGAGGGGAAGAAGCTGTTCCTGAATCGTTGGGTGTGTGTGTCCTCAGGCTCCTGTACCTCCTCCCTGATGGTAGCAATGAGAAGAGGGCATGTCCTGGGTGATGGGGGTCCTTAATGATGGATGCTGCCTTTCTGAGGCATCGCTGCTTGAAGATGTCCTGGATACTACAGAGGCCGGTGCCCGTGATGGAGCTGACTGAATTTACAACTCTCTGCAGCTTATTTCGATCCTGTGCAGTGGCCCCTCCATACCAGATGGTATATACGTCTTGTGTTATCCTGCTTGTCGGGCGTATTTAAACCAGTTTACCGCAGCGCCCATTAGCGTCCCTTGCCATCTGCCCTTCCTCACGTGCTGGTAGCACCACTGTGGCACCACCCAGCCCTGAGCGAAACGAGACGACGTGCAGACTCTCTCTCCTCGGTTCGGCCTTGGAGACAGAGAGGTTTGCTGTTGTGTGGCTGAGCTGTGGGGGCAGATGAGGAGACACATGCTCCCAGCAGTGGTACACTTAGCCCCACTCGGAGACCTACGGCGGATAATTGAGGTGCTGAGTTTTAATCTGGCTCGTGCGAAGCACCAGATGGGAGCATCACACACTGATAAACACATCCTCAGAGACAGCAAGCGTATTGTGGAAACTGATTGTTCGATTCGAGGGAAGTGGACTGTCATCAGGGTTAAGAACTACTGTTTCAGCAGGGAGAGAGGACTCTGTTGTATCTGGGGGTGTAGAATACTCCCCAGCGCAGCCTGGCAACGGGCTTTTAGATGATTGAGTGTCTTTGGCTGGGATAATGTGTTAATTTAACTGTTTCACACCCTCCTTTATGAGGAACAACTGTGAATATGAGCGGGGGGGGGGAGAGAGAGAGAGACATTAGCAACCACAGAGTCCAGAATCATTAGCAATTTATGACCTACTGAGGGACTCAATGAGCCAAGCAGCAGAGAGATAGGCTTAGACCTGAGATCAGGAGGGAGATGGGAATTGATTCTGGGGTCGGAGGGGAGATGGGGATTAATTCTGGGGGTGGAGGGGAGATGAGGATTGGTTCTGAGATCAGGAGGGAGATGGGGATTGGTTCTGGGGTTAGAGGGAGATGGGAATTGGTTCTGGGGTCAGAGGGGAGATGGGGATTGGATCTGGGGTCGGGGGGAGATGAGGATTGGTTCTGAGATCAGGAGGGAGATGGAGATTGGTTCTGGGGTCAGAGGGGAGATGGGGATTGGTTCTGAGATCAGGAGGGAGATGGGGATTGGTTCTGGGGTCAGAGGGGAGATGGGGATTGGTTCTGAGATCAGGAGGGAGATGGGGATTGGTTCTGGGGTTGGAGGGGAGATGAGGATTGGTTCTGAGATCAGGAGGGAGATGGGGATTGGTTCTGGAGTTAGGAAGGAGCTGGAGATTGGGTTTGGGGTTAGAGGGGAGATGGAACTTGGTCTGGAGTCAGAAGTGTGATGGGGATTGTTTCTGGGGTCAGAGAGGAGATGGAGATTGGTTCTGGGGTCAGAAGTGCGATGGGAATTGTTTCTGGGGTCAAAGGGGAAATGGGAATTGTTTCTGGGGTCAGAGGGGAGATGGAGATTGGTTCTGGGGTTAGAGGAAGATGGAGATTGTTTCTGGGGTTGGAGGGGAGATGGACACGAGGAAGCCTGCAGATGCTGGAAACCCAAAGCCACACACAAAACGTTGGAGGAACTCAGCAGGTCAGGGAGCATCTCGTGAAATGAGTAAACAGTTGAAGTTTTAGGCTGAGACATCAGTCCAGAAGAAGGGTCTTGGTCTGAAACGTTGACTGTTTGCTCTTTGGCATGGATGTTTCCTGCAGCATCCTGAGTTTCCCAGCTTCCCAGAGCGGGTCAGGAGGTGTCCCAAATTCTGGAAAGGTACATCTTTACCTACCCCCTCTTGGACCATTGCAGTCTGTGTGGGAAACTGCTTCTGTGATGCTGTTGGGATAAGGGTCACAGTGACGGTGATGGTACGGTCATATATTCCCATGTTGTGACCGTATGTGACTGAGTGCGAACCTGTGGGTGTTGGTGAGGTTGGACAGGCTGGCATTTCAGTCCCTGAAGCATAGGAGACTAAGCAATGACTTTATAGAGGTGTATAGAACCATGAGAGACACAGAAAGGGTGTAGGGGACTGAGGGGTGACCTTACAGAGGTGTGTAGAACCATGAGGGACACAGATAGGGTGTAGGGGACTGAGGGGTGACATTATAACCCCTTGGGTAAGAGTGACCATAATATGGTGGAATTCTTCATTAAGATGGAGAGTGACATAGTTAATTCAGAAACAAAGGTTCTGAATTTAAAGAAGGGTAACTTTGAAGGTATGAGACGTGAATTAGCTAAGATAGACTGGCAAATGACACTTAAAGGATTGACGGTGGATATGCAATGGCAAGCATTTAAAGGTTGCATGGATGAACTACAACAATTGTTCATCCCAGTTTGGCAAAAGAATAAACCAGGGAGGGTAGTGCACCCGTGGCTGACAAGGGAAATTAGGGATAGTATCAATTCCAAAGAAGAAACATACAAATTAGCCAGAAAAAGCTGCTCACCTGAGGACTGGGGGAAATTCAGAGTCCAACAGAGGAGGACAAAGGGCTTAATTAGGAAAGGGAAAAATGATTATGAGAGAAAGCTGGCAGGGAACATAAAAACTGACTGTAAAAGCTTTCATAGATATGTGAAGAGAAAAAGATTGTTTAAGACAAATGTAGGTCCCTTACAGTCAGAAACAGGTGAATTGATCATGGGGAACAAGGACATGGTAGACCAATTGAATAATTACTTTGATTCTGTCTTCACTAAGGAGGACATAAATAATCTTCTGGAAATAGTAAGGGACCAAGGGTCTATCTGAGGGAAATACATGCTAGTAGGGAAGTGGTGTTAGGTAAATTGAAGGGATTGAAGGCAGATAAATCCCCAGAGCCAGATGGTCTGCATCCCAGGGTGCTTAAGGAAGTAGCCCAAGAAATAGTGGATGCATTAGTGATAATTTTTCAAAACTCGTTAGATTCTGGACTAGTTCCTGAGGATTGGAGGGTGGCTAATGTAACTCTACTTTTTAAAAAAGGAGGGAGAGAGAAACCAGGGAATTATAGACCAGTTAGCCTGACATCGGTGGTGGGGAAAATGCTAGAGTCAGTTATCAAAGATGTGATAACAGCACATTTGCAAAGCGGTGAAATCATCGGACAAAGTCAGCATGGATTTGTGAAAGGAAAATCATGTCTGATGAATCTCATAGAATTTTTTGAGGATGTAACTAGTAGAGTGGATAGGGGAGAACCAGTGGATGTGGTATACTTGGATTTTCAAAAGGCTTTTGACAAGGTCCCACACAGGAGATTAGTGTGCAAACTTAAAGCACACGGTATTGGGGGTATGGTATTGATGTGGATAGAGAATTGGTTGGCAGACAGGAAGCAAAGAGTGGGAATAAACGGGACCTTTTCAAAATGGCAGGCAGTGACTAGTGGGGTACCGCAAGGCTCAGTGCTGTGACCCCAGTTGTTTACAATATATATTAATGACTTCGATGAGGGAATTAAATGCAGCATCTCCAAGTTTGCAGATGACACGAAGCTGGGTGGCAGTGTTAGCTGTGAGGAGGATGCTAAGAGGATGCAGAGTGACTTGGATAGGTTAGGTGAGTGGGCAAATTCATGGCAGATGCAATTTAATGTGGATAAATGTGAGGTTATCCACTTTGGTGGCAAAAACAGGAAAACAGATTATTATCTGAATGGTGGCCAATTTGGAAAAGGGGAGGCGCAACGAGACCTGGGTGTCATTGTACACCAGTCATTGAAAGTAGGCATGCAGGTACAGCAGGCGGTGAAAAAGGCGAATGGTATGCTGGCATTCATAGCAAGAGGATTCGAGTACAGGAGCAGGGAGGTACTACTGTAGTTGTACAAGGCCTTGGTGAGACCACACTTGGAGTATTGTGTGCAGTTTTGGTCCCCTAATCCGAGGAAAGACATCCTTGCCATAGAGGGAGTACAAAGAAGGTTCACCAGATTGATTCCTGGGATGGCAGGACTTTCATATGATGAAAGACTGGATCGACTAGGCTTATACTCATTGGAATTTAGAAGATTGAGGGGGGATCTTATTGAAACGTATTAAATTCTAAAGGGATTGGACAGGCTAGATGCAGGAAGATTGTTCCCGATGTTGGGGAAATCCAGAACGAGGGGTCACAGTTTGAGGATATAGGGGAAGCCTTTTAGGACCGAGTTGAGGAAAAACTTCTTCACACAGAGAGTGGTGAATCTGTGGAATTCTCTGCCACAGGAAACAGTGAGGCCAGTTCATTGGCTATATTTAAGAGGGAGTTAGATATGGCCCTTGTGGCTAAAGGGATCAGGGGGTATGGAGAGAAGGCTGGTACAGGGTTCTGAGTTGGATGATCAGCCATGATCATACTGAATGGCGGTGCAGGCTCGAAGGGCCAAATGGCCTGCTCCTGCACCTGTTTTCTATGTTTCTATAGAGGTGTGTAGAACTATGAGGGACACAGATAGGGTGAAATCCCACAGTCAGTTTAATATGGGATTGGCTTAGATGTGAGTCTTGGCTGGCGTGGAGCAGATAGGCCTTTTTTTCACATGGACAGTATTGGGTACCTGGAAAGATGTAAATACGGTTGAAGGAGCACAAAGAAAATTCACAAGGATGTTGCCGGGTCTGGAGGACCTGAGTTATCAGGAAAGATTGAACAGGTCCGGACTTTATCCTTGGAATTTTAGAAGATTGAGAGGAGACTTGACTGAGGTGTACAGAATTCTGACGGGTATGGATGGGGTAAATGCAAGCAGGCTTTTTCCACTGAGGGTGGTGCGACTACAATCAGAGGTCATGGGTTAAGGGTTATAGGTGCAATGTTTGAGGGGAATGCAAGGGGAGGATTCTTCAGTTAGAGGGTGGTGAGAGTGTGGACTGAGCTGCCTGAGCTCGATTTCAATGTTTAAAAGAAGTTTGGATAGGTACCTGGATGGTAGGGGTGTGGAGGGCTATGGTCCTGGTGCAGGTAGACAGCTTCAGCACGGACCTGTTTCTGTGCTGTACTTTTCTGTGACTCTGTGAATGTGCTGCAGTTACGAGGCCATTAAACAGGGCGCCAAGACAGTGTCGTGGGCAGCACGCTGCCGATCCAGTTCGGGGTGTCGGAGTACGAACCCGGCATCCTCTGTAAGGATCTGTGTGTCCGTAGGGTTCCTCTCACACCTTAAAGATGTACCAGTTAATAGGTTAATTAGTCATTGTAAATTGTCCTTTAATTAGGCTGGGGTTAAGCAGGTGGGTTGCTGGGCATCTTGACTCATTAGGCCTTAAGGCCATGTTCTGTATCTCCGAATAAATTAATTGGTTAATTTAGTGTGCAGTGAATGGGGGAACATGATTTGGTTCAATGCCACACCGTGTCCAGCACAGACATAATGGGCTGAACGGCCTGTACCTGTGCTACACTGTGCACAGCACCCAATATTTCTCTTTTCCTCGCTCCCTCAGGTCCATGTGTGTAAGGGCAGGACAGACTGCAGTTAATGTACAGGATAAATAATCTGTAGTTCATATCGAACTCAGGCGGCACTGCTGGGGAGACCATTGACATTAATCAGCTTCAGGTAAAACTGCAGAAATGATTGTGTTCTTCTGAAAAATTCACTTATTCCCAGCGCAATAACAGTCTGAATTCATTCTTTTCCCACTGCTGTGTGGAGAAGCTGGCTCCCTCTGCAGCAGAGCGCCTTGCCTGGCTCATGTTTGAAGAACAGAAGCAAAATGCTGGAGGAACACAGTAAGAAACAGGCCCTTTGGCCCATCTAGTCCATGCCATCCCATTATTCTGCTGAGTCCCATTGACTGATATGTGGAACATCGCCCTCCATACACCTCCCATCCATTTGCATCCAAATTTCTCTTAAATGTTGGAATCCGACACACATCACCAGCTCGTTCCACTCTCTCAGTACCCTCTGGGAGCAGAAGTTCCCTCTCATGTTCCCTGTAAACATTGCACCTTTCACCCTGAAAGGCTGATTTATACTTGTGCGTCGACACGACGCCGTAACCTACGCAAGTGGCCTACGCGCATTGTGAGCATTTATACCTGTGCGTTGCTGTGCCTGTGTCGCTCTGCAATTCACTCACATCGCGCATGCGCACGCACCTGCCCGCGCAAGGCTTCATGGTCATGGTAGTCTTTCCTGGGGTAAACAAGTTTAAAGCGAGGGTCTTTTTTCGTAAAAGAGAAACGTGTCCTCCATAATTTCGGAGGTCTGTAGAGCGTTATGGAAAGCATTGCAGCCAGAGTTCCTTCCCTGCCCTTCAGTCGGCCAATGGGAAGCTATTGCAGCGTAGGAGAAAATGCGATGCTGCCAAGCGGACCAATCACAGTTGTTACGGTCTGCGTTGCTGCAACGCGCAGTTACATTTTGGGAGAGGTGCACGTGAGGCTCTGGCATAGGGATCCGCGTCGGCTCTGCGTAGGGTTTCCGGCGACGCAGTATTTACGGCGTCGAGTTGACGCAGAAGTATAAATCAGGCTTAACGCATGACCGTCAGTTGTAGTATACCTCCCCAACCTCAATGGAAGAAGCCTGCTTCCATTTTTACCCTATCTATACCCCTCAGAATTTTGTACACCTCCCCTCACTCTCCCAGGCTGCAGGGAATAACCAGTTCAACCTTTCCCTATGACTTAGGTCTTCCAGACCTGGCAACATCCTTGTAAATTTTCTCTGTACTCTTTCAACCTTATTTACATCTTTCCCGTGAGTTGGTGACCAAAACTGCACACAACACTGCAAATTAGGCCTCGCCAACATCTTGTACAACTTCAGCACAACATCCCAAACCTTTTACTCAGTACTCTCCCTTTATGAAGGCCAATGTGCCAGTAGCTCTTCTTGTGGCCCCGGATATGGGCCCAGCACAGGGAAATGGATGGGAATATTGGTTGGCATGGACCAGCTTGGCCGAATGGGCTATTCAGAGGGATCTTGGGGTCTGAGTCCACAGAACACTCAAAGCTACTGCACAGGTTGACTCTGTGGTTAAGAAGGCGCATGGTGTATTGGCCTTCATCAACCGTGGAATTGAATTTAGGAACCGAGAGGTAACGTTGCAGCTATATAGGACCCTGGTCAGACCCCACTTGGAGTACTGTGCTCAATTCTGGTCGCCTCACTACAGGAAGGACGTGGAAACTATAGAAAGGGCGCATAAGACCATAAGACTATAAGATATAGGAGCAAAAGTAGGCCATTTGGCCCATCGAGTCTGCTCCAACATTCAATCATGGGCTGATCCAATTCTTCCAGTCATCCCCACTCCCCTGCTTTCACCCCATACCCTTTGATGCCCTGGCTAATCAAGAACCTATCTATCTCTGCCTTAAATACACCCAATGACTTGGCCTCCACAGCTGCTCATGGCAACAAATTCCACAGATTTACCACCCACTGACTAAAGTAATTTCTCCGCATCTCAGTTCTGAAAGGATGTTACTGTTGCTAAGCAGCCTCATGTGTGGCACCTTGTCAAAGGCCTTCTGAAAATCTAAGTACACCACGTCTACTGCATCTCTTTTGTCTTCCCTGCTTGTAATTTTCACAAAGAATTGCAGTAGGTTTGTCAGGCAGGATTTTCCTTTCAGGAAACCATGCTGACTGTGGCCTATCTTGTCATGTCCCTCCAGGTACTCCTTTCTTTTTCAATCTTTTTATTAATTTCAAAATATAGAAACAAAACATAGCAATAATACAGATAATATGAGATGTATTGTTACATTTAAAAAAAGAGTAATTGCAAAACCAAATAGTGGAAATTACCAAAACTCCCATACATGTAGAACTGATCACGGATAATATAAAGCAAAAAAAAAAGAAAAAGAGAAAAAAAAACCCATCCCAAAAGAAAAAAAAAACAACTAAACCAAACTAAAAGACTTGGGCAAAACTAACAACTTAAAAATGGAAAAGAAGAAAACCTCAGCATCGACGCCTCCACTCCCCTCCAACAACGGTACAGAGAAATAAAACCAGTTTGGAAATGATCAAATTACATCAAATGAAAATGCTGAATAAATGGCCTCCAAATTTTTTCAAACTTAATAGAAGGGTCATATACTGCACTTCTCATTTTCTCCAGATTCAGACACACCATAGTTTGTGAAAACCAATGAAATACTGTAGGAGGGTTGATCTCTTTCCAATTCAACAAAATGGACCTTCTAGCTATTAAAGTAAGAAATGCAATCATCCTTCGTGATGAAGAGGTTAAATTATTTGAGTCTATAGATAGCCTATAGATATAGATATAGAGAGTCTATAGATATATATGGTAGTCCAAAGATAGCCTCCAGGTACTCCGTAATCTCCGTAACCTCATCCCTAACAATCGATTCCAACAACTTCCCAACCACTGATGTCAGGTTAGCAGGTCTATAGTTTCCTTTCTGCTGCCTCCCACCCTCCTTAAATAGCGGAGTAACATTTGCTATTTTCCCGTCATCTGGTACAACGCCAGAATCTATCAATTCTTGAAAGATCACCTTTAATGCCTCCGCAATCTCTCCAGCTACTTCCTTCAGAACCTGAGGGAGCATTCCATCAGGTCCAGGAGATTTCTTCACCCTCAGACCATTAAGCTTCCTGAGCACCTTCTCAGTCATAATTTTCACTGCACGAACTTCACTTCCCTGACACTCTTGAATGTGCGGTATACTGCAGACGTCTTCCACTGTGAAGACTGATGCAAAATATGCATTCAGTTCCTCTGCCATCTCCGCATCTCTCATTACAGTATCTCCAGCGTCATTTTCTATTGGTCCTATATCTACCCTCGACTCTCTTTTACCCTTTATATACTTAAAAAAGCTTTCGGTATCTTCTTTGATATTAGTTGCCAGCTTCCTCTCATAATTCATCGTTTCCTTCTGAATGACCTTCTTAGTTTCCTTCTGCAAGTTTTTAAAAGCTTCCCAATCCTCTATCTTCCCACTAGCTCTGTCTTCCTTGTATGCCCTCTCTTTTGCTTTTACTTTGGCTTTGACTTCACATGTCAGCCACGGTAGTGTCCTTCTTCCCTTTGAAAATTTCTTCTTATTTGGAATATATCTGTCTTGAACTTCCCTCATTTTTCACAGAAACTCCAACCATTGCTGCTCTGCTGTCTTTCCTACAAATGTCCCTTTCCAGTCAACTTCAGCCAGTTCGCCTCTCATGTCATTGTAATTTCCTTTATTCCACTGAAATACTGACACATTGGATTTTATTTTTTCCCTCTCAAATTTCAAAGTGAACTTGATCATATTGTGATCATTATTCCAATCTGTGCAGAGGGAATTTACAAGGATGTTGCCTGGAATAGGGAGCATGCCTTATGAGAATAGGTTGAGTGACCTCGGCCTTTTCTCCTTGGAGCGACAGAGGATGAGAGGTGGCCTGATAGAGGTGTATAAGATGATGAGAGGCATTGATGGTGTGGATAGTCAGAGGCTTTTTCCTAGGGTTGAATGGCTATCACGAGAGGTCACAATTTTAAGGTGCTTGGAAGTAGGTACAGAGGAGATGTCAGGGGTAATTTTTTTACGCAGACTGGTGAGTGCATGGAATGGGCTGCCAGCAATGGTAGTGGAGGTGAATACGATAGGGTCTTTAGGATAGGTACATGGAGCTTAGAAAAATAGAGGGCTATGGGTAACCCTAGGCAATTTCTAATGTAAGTACATGTTCAGCACATTTCAGCTCTGGGAAAAAAGCCTCTGACTATCCACACGATCAATGCCTCTCATCATCTTATACACCTCTATCAGGTCGCCTCTCATCCTCCGTCGCTCCAAGGAGAAAAGGCCAAGTTCACTCAACCTATTCTCATAAGGCACGCTCCCCAGTCCAGGCAACATCCTTGTAAATCTCCTCTGCACCCTTTCCATGGTTTCCATGTCCTTCCTGTAGAAGATGCTTTCTTCTCACTCCCACCATCAGGAAGGAGGTACAGGAGCCTCAGGACCCACACCATCAGGTTCAGGAACAGTTATTACCCTAAACCATCAGGCTCATGAACCATCCTGAATACTGTCGCTCACACGAACTCTGAACTGATCCCACAACCTACAGACTCACTTTCAAGGTCTCTACAACTTGTGTTTGCAATAATATTTACTTTCTCATTTATTATTGGCATGATTTGTCCTCCTTTTCACTTTGGTGTTTGTCAGTCTTTGCTTATATATATATAGAGTTTTGTAAACTCGACTGTGTGTCTTCATTCTCCTGCGAAGGCCCACAAGAAAATAAATCTCAGGGTAGGATATGGCGACATATTGGCTCTTTGAAAAAAAAAATTACTTTGGACTTTTGATTGTTGAAAGAGAAAGAAACACACCCCTACCAGAGGACTTCTATCACAGCTGTCAGGGTTGGTGGGAGAGAATTAATGTGCAGAGGGATCTCAGCTCCCTGAAGCCCGTACCACTGTGAGAGTGGCAACACCAGTAGGTGGGGGTGTAAATAAGACAATCTCAAATTCAAGCTCAAAGTACGTTTATTATCGAAGTACGTGTATGTCGCCATACGCACTTATTGCGATACAGCGAGATGGGCCCTTCAGTCCTTTGAGCTGTGTCAACCAGCATCGCCCAATTTAACCCTGGCCTAATCGCAGGACGATTTACAATGACCAATTCAATATGGACTGTGGGAAGTTCAGAGTTGGGGTGAGTGAAGTTATCCTGATGGCTCCTGCACAAACTCCATGTAGACAGTGACGGGAATTGAACCCGGGTCACTGGTACTTTAAAGCGTTGTGCTAACCACGACGCTAATCCCCGCCCACTCCTGACAGACAGTGGTGAGAATTGAACCTGGATCACTGTTACTGTAAAGTGTTGTGGCCCTGAGACAACCCTGAGATTAATTGTCTTGCAGAAAGGTTCAAAAGCTTACGAAAGGTTCAAAACACTTGATAATGATAGAGATTGAGAAAATTATACGGCTAGCAGGAAAGAGTTTAAGAATGAAATTAGGAGAGTCAGAAGGAGCCATGGGAAGGCCTTGGTGGACAGGATTAAGGAAAACCCCAAGGCATTCTACAAGTATGTGAAGAGCAAGAGGATAAGACGTGAGAGAATAGGACCAATCAAGTGTGACAGTGGAAAAGTGTGTAAGGAACCGAAGGAGATAGCAGAGGTACTTAATGAATACTTTGCTTCAGTATTCACTACGGAAAAGGATCTTGGCGATTGTAGGGATGACTTACAGCGGACTGAAAAGCTTGAACGTGTAGATATTAAGAAAGAGGATGTGCTGGAGCTTTTGGAAAGCATCAAGTTGGATAAGTCACTGGAACCGGATGAGATGTACCCCAGGCTACTGTGGGAGGCGAGGGAGGAGATTGCTGAGCCTCTGGCGATGATCTTTGAATCATTAATGGGAACGGGAGAGGTTCCGGAGGGTTGCGGATATTGTTCCTTTATTCAAGAAAGGGAGTAGAGATATCCAAGGAAATTATAGACCAGTGAGTCTTACTTCAGTGGTTGGTAAATTGATGGACAAGACCTGAGAGGTATGATCTATGAGCATTTGGAGAGGCATGATATGATTAGGAATAGTCAGCATGGCTTTGTCAAAGGCAGGTCATGTTTTACAAGCCTGATTGAATCTTCTGAGGATGTGACTAAACACATTGATGAAGGTAGAGCAGTAGATGTAGTGTACATGGATTTCAGCAAGGCATTTGATAACGTACCCCATGCAAGGGTTATTTGGAAAGTAGGGAGGCATGGGATCCAAGGGGATCCAGAACTGGCTTGTCCACAGAAGGCAAAGAGTGGTTGACCACGGGTCATATTCTGCATGGAGGTCGGTGACCAGTGTTGTGCCTCAGGGATCTGTTCTGGGACCCCTACTCTTTGTGATTTTTATAAATAGCCTGGATGAGGAAGTGGAGGGATGAGTTAGTAAGTTTGCTGATGACACAAAAGTTGGGGGTGTTGTGGATAGTGTGGAGGGCCGTCAAAGGTTACAGCAGGACATTGATAGGATGCAAAACTGGGCTGAGAAGTGGCAGATGGAGTCAAATATGATGGCAGAATATAGCATTAATGATAAGACTCTTGGCAGTGTGGAGGATCAGAGGGATCTTGGGGTCCGAGTCCATAGGGCACTCAAAGTTGCTACGCAGGTTGACTCTGTGGTTAAGGAGGCATACGGTGCATTGGCCTTCATAAACCGTGGGATTGAGTTTAAAAGCCGAGAGGTAATGTTGCAGCTATATAGGACCCTGGTCAGACCCCACTTGGAGTACTGTGCGCAGTTCTGATCGCCTCACTACAGGAAGGATGTTGAAACCATAGAAAGGGTGCAGAGGAGATTTACAAGGATGTTGCCTGGATTGGGGAGCATGCCTTATGAGAATAGGTTGAATGAACTTGGCCTTTTCTCCTTGGAGTGATGGAGGATGAGAGGTGACCTGATAAAGGTGTTCAAGATGATGAGAGGCATTGATCGTGTGGATAGTCAGAGGCTTTTCCCCAGAGCTGAAATGGCTAGCACAAGAGGGCATAGTTTTAAGGTGCTTGGAAGTAGGTACAGAGGAGATGTCAGGGGTAAGTTTTTTACCCAGAGAGTGGTGAGTGCGTGGAATGGGCTGCCAGCAGTGGTGGTGGAGGCAGAAACGATAGGGTCTTTTAAGAGTCTCCTGGATGGGTACATGGAGCTTAGAAAAATAGAGGGCTATGGGTAAGCCTTGGTAGTTCTAAGGTAGGGACATGTTCAGCACAAATTTGTGGGCCGAAGGGCCTGTATTGTGCTGTAGGTTTTCTATGATTCAATGTTTCTATGACATTCACAGTAAATACAAAGAAATGCAATAGAATCAGTGTGCAAATGGCAACAAACTGCGCAAATACAAAAAGACAAGAATAACACCAATAATTATCGACATGAGGTGAAGATTTCTTGAAGGTGAGACTGTAAGTTGAGGGAACAGCTCAGTGATGGGACGAGAGAAGTTATCTATGCTGGTTTTCTAGCCTGATGGCTGAAGTTTATTGTATTCAGTTGTACACATGTATATAGCTGACAAAACATCGCTTTTCTGGGGAGGCTGCAGGGCACAGTACATATAGTCACAGACAGCACATATAGATTTGACTCAGAATACAGCACGCTTTTCCTCATCAGTCCTCATCGAGAATAAAGTTAAACGGTCACATTGTAGTTGTATCAAGCATTGGCCAGGCCGCACTTGGAGCATTGTGTGCAGTCCCGTTGTAGGAAGGGTGTGGAGGCTTCAGAGAGAGTGAAGAGGAGGCTGCCTGGATTAGAGGACATGAGCTGTCAGGAGAGTTTGGGCAAACTGGCGTTGTTTTCTCTGGAGCAACAGTGGCTGAGGGGAGATCGGATCGAGGTTTATAAGATTATGAGAGGCATTGATAGAATGGGCAGAGACTTAGGGCTCAATGGGGTTACAGAGACAGCATAGGATGTAGGGGTGAGGGGGTTACAGAGACAGGGAGGGGTGTAGGGGTCGGAGGGAGTTACAGAGACAGCATGGGATGCAGGGGTTGGAGGGGGTTACAGAGACAGGGAGGTGTGTAGGGGTCGGAGGGGGTTACAGAGACGGAGGGGTGTAGGGGCTGGAGGGGGTTACAGAGACAGGGAGGGGTGAAGGGACTGGAGGGGATTACAGAGACGGGGAGGTGTGTAGGGGTCGGAGGGGGTTACAGAGACAGGGAGGGGTGTAGGAGCTGGAGGGGGTTACAGAGACAGGGAGGGGTGTAGGGGCCAGAGAGGGTTACAGAGATAGGGAAGGGTGTAGGGGCTGGAGGGGGTTACAGAGATGGGGAGGGGTGTAAGGGCCAGAGGGGGTTACAGAGAAAGAGAGGGGTGTAGGGGCCAGAGGGGTTACAGAGACAGGGAGGGGTGTAGGGGCTGGAGGGGGTTACAGAGACAGAGAGGGGTGTAGGGGCTGGAGGGTGTTACAGAGACAGGTTGGAGTGTAGGGGCCAGAGGGGGGTTGCAGAGACAGGGAGGGGTACAGGGGCTAGAGGGGTTACAGAGACGGGGAGGGGTGTAGGGGCCAGAGGGTTACAGAGACAGGGAGGGAGTTTAGGGGCCAGAGAGGGTTCCAGAGATAGGGAGGGGTGTAGGGGCTGGAGGGTGTTACAGGACAGAGGTTGAAATATCAAATACTGGCTGGCACACACAAAATGCTGGAGGAACTGGACAGGTCAGGCTGCACCTATGGAGAGGAATAAAGATCTAACGTTTCAGGCCAAGGCTCTTCATCAGGACGCATGTCTCCCTGTCTCTGTAACTTCCTCTGGTCTCTACATCCTACCTATCTCTGTAAACTCAGCGGTCTCCTCCGTATCCAGCCTTTTGATCGCAATGCTTCCCATATCTCCAGCATGGTGCCCATCCCTTCAGCTGCTTGGGCCTGAGCTCTGGAATCATCTCCGTCAACCCGGTTCCCCTTCTGTAACCCTCCGTCTGTGACCGAGCTGTGGGGGGCCTGCCCAGTGTCTCCCATAGGGCCTCGGCTTCAGAGAAGGCTGGATCACTCTCCCTTGAGGGGCTGATCGCTCTCCCAGGAGAGGCTGACCGTTGTCCCGTGAGGGGCTGATCACTCTCACATGACGGGCTACGAATGCTTTGAAGATGCTAAATAAATGCCCGGGATTGTTGCTGGAAGCAACAACGTTGTTTAGGTATTAAGGCAGACTGCTTCACCTTTGATTCAAGTTCACCAATTAATGCTGATTTGGCAAAAGGTTCGCGCAGAGGGACCTGGACCAGTTGGGAATAGAGAGAGGCTGCGATTCCAATTAGCTCTCACAGCCAGCAGACAGATCCAGGTCTCTGGAATGCTGAAGTCTGAGGAAATTCAGATAGGAGCGAGCTAATAAGCGAGAGAGAGAGAGAGAGAGAGAGAGAGAGAGCATCATTGGGAAGAAATCAGGCTCCCCTGGAATTGACAGTCAGAGTGAGTGTGCATGGATTTGGTGAAAGAGCCTTCACAGCAGATGTAGTTCAGGAGACGGGAACTGCCCCCCGTGAGCAGTGATTCTCATGTCAGAGGGTTCCAGTTCCAGACCACCTTGGGTTCCTACACACCAACCCAACTCTGTAACGCCCTCCAGCCCCTATACCCCTCACCATCTCAGTAACCCCCTCCAGCCCCTACACCCCTCCCTGTCTCCGTAACCCCCTCTGGCCCCTACACCCCTCCTTGTCTCTGTAACCCCCTCTGGCCCCTACACCCCTCCCTGTCTCTGTAACCCCCTCTGATCCCTACACCCCTCCCTGTCTCTGTAACCCCCTCCGGCCCCTACACCCCTCCCTGTCTCTGTAACCCTCTCCGGCCCCTACACCCCTCCCTGTCTCTGTAACCCCCTCCGGCCCCTACACCCCTCCCTGTCTCTGTAACCCCCTCCAGCCCCTACACCCCTCCCTGTCTCTGTAACCCCCTCCGGCCCCTACACCCCTCCCTGTCTCTGTAACATCCTCCAGCCCCTACACCCCTCCCTGTCTCTGTAACCGCTCTGGTACTGGGTGGGGGTTTCAGTGTCTATATCACTCACTGACTGGGATGGACAAGAGTCAATGGACATGTCTGATCACAGTCTGGGTCTGTAGCTGATGAAACATCTCAGGAAGAATCCACTCAGCTGTGGGATCAGGGAGTCACTGGCCAGCCCTAGCTCACCCCTAACTAACCCTTGAGAAGGTGGGGTGAGCCACCCCATTGAATCATTTCAGTCCGTGTGGGGAAGGTGCTGTAGAGGAGAGAGTCCCAGGTGCTCTCCAAGGTGCTGTAGAGGAGAGAGTCCCAGGTGCTCTCCTAGGTGCTGTAGAGGAGGGAGTCCCAGGTGCTCTCCTAGGTGCTGTAGAGGAGGGAGTCCCAGGTGCTCTCCAAGGTGCTGTAGAGGAGGGAGTCCCAGGTGCTCTCCAAGGTGCTGTTGGGGAGGGAGTTCCAGGGTTAAGACACAGTGAAAGAATGGCAATATTGGACTTACTGATTTCAAATAGGTATTGCATTACTATTGTCCCATGCGTGTCTTGCATACTGTTCATACAGATCAGATCATTTCACAGTGTATTGAGGTAAACAAAGGTAAAACGATAACAGAATGCAGAATAGAGTGTTACAGTTATAGAAAATGTGCAGTGCAGGCAGACAGTAAGGTGGAATGTCATAACGAGGTCAAGAATCCATCTCAGCTACTAGAGAGCTACTCAAGAGTCTGACAACAGTGGGGAAGGAGGTATCCCAGAGTCTGATGGGACGTGCTTTCAGGCTTTTGTATCTTCTGCCAAATGGGGGTGAGGTGGTGAGAGGTATGTCTGGGGTGAGTGGGGGTTTTTGATTATACTGTTTTACTGAGGCAGTGAGAAGTGCATACAGTGTCCGTGTTGGGGAGGCTGGTTTCTGTGATGTGCTGAGCTGTGTTCACAACTCCCTGTGGTTTCTTGCGGTCATGGGCAGAACCGATTCCGTTCTGAGCCGGGATGTGTCCGGACAGGATGCTTTCTGTGGTGCAGCAATAAAAGATGGTGAGGGTCAGGGGACATGGAAAATTTCTTTAGCCTCCTGAGGAGGTGGAGATGTTGGTGACATCAACATGGTTGGACCAGGACAGCCTATTGATAATATCGGAACCTATAGGAAGTTGAAGTTTTCTACCCTCTTGATCTTAACACCGTTACAGACAACACAATACCACAAAATATCAAACCAGCTACACCACAAAGGACTGAATATTTTCAGTCAAACACGTGATTATACAAACAAATAAACTTGCCAAAAGAAATTAAACTTCATGAAAAATGACAGCTTAGACTTTAATTGAACAGTAGTGAGAAGGACATTCCTGGAGAGACTGTAGAAACCAGAGGTTCTGCAGATGTTGGAAATCCAGAGCAACACACACGCAAACTGCTGGAGGAACTCGGCAGGTCAGTCAGGAATAAATTGTCGATGGTTTGGGCCAGGACTCCCCACATCGACAAGTTATTAGGATGGACAGAACAATGTTAGATGGAGCAAAATCCTGACAAATACAGCACGATGCATTTTGCTCAGAATCAGAATCAGGTTTAATATCACTGGCATATGTCATGAAATTTGTTGTTTTGTGGCAGCTGTACAGTAAAATACATACAATATAAATTGTGATAGGAAATATATAAAATGTTGAATAAGTATGGTATAAATATTGAATGGTGCTGCATCGGCAAGTTTGCGGTGCTTGGAGGTTCATGGCAGGGAGAGTTTCTCCCTTCTGCCACCTGCGTGAGATGATGAGGCTATCAAGACTTTGAGACTTTTTTTTTACCGTGCCCATGGTCTGCTCTTTATCAAATTATGGTACTGCTTTGCACTGTTGTAACTATATGTTATAATTATGTGGTTTTGTAAGCTTTATTCTTGGTTTGTCCTGTGTTTTTCTTGTGATATCATTCTGGAGGAACATTGTATCATTTTTTTAATGCATGCATTTCTAAATGATAATAAACGAGGACTGAGTGTCCTCATAATCTAATCTAATCTAAGTAATGCAAAAAGGGAGCAAAAATAGTGAGGTTGTGTTCATGGGTTCATGGACTGTGCATGAATATGACTGCAGAGGAGAAGAAACTGTGCCTAAAACATTGAGTGTGTGTCTTCAGGCTCTTGTACCTCCTCCCTGATGGTAGTGATGAGAAGAGGGCATGTTCTGATCAATGGGGGTTCTTAATGATGGATGCAAACTCCTTGAGACATTTCCTTTTGAGGATAGAAAGGTAGGAAAGCTAGTGCCTGTGATGGAGCTGGCCACTTCTACAACTTTCTGCAACTTTTTTCTGATCCTGTACACTGGCCCCTCCGTACCAGATGGTGAAGCGAGCAGTCAGAATTATCTCCAAGGTACATTTGAAGAAATTTGAGCAACACACATAAAGGTTGCTGGTGAACGCAGCAGGCCAGGCAGCATTTCTAGGAAGAGATGCAGTCGACGTTTCAGGCTGAGACCCTTCGTCATTTGCTTGGGTCTTCGTGACATCCTAAATCTCCTCAAACTCCTGATGATGTATAGCCGTTGTCGTGCCTCCTTTATAACCGCATCCATATGCTGGGCCCAGGATAGATCCTCAGAATCATTAACCTCCAAGGACTTGAGTATAAAAGCAGGAGACACATGCTCATTGGTGAACTCCGTGAAATACTGAGGAACAGAAAGACCTTGCTGAAGTCTGCAGGTGGGGAAGAAGACACTGAAATGTTGCTCTCAGTCTTGATGAAGCGTCACAGTCCAAAATGTTGATCTTTATTCCCCTCTATAGTTGCTGCCTGACCTGCTGAGTTCCTCCAGCATTTTGTGTGTGTTGCCTTGAATTTCCAGCATCTGTAGTATCTCTTGAGTTAATATTAAATATAAGAGCAGTCCAAAGTTCAAGGTACACAATATGACACCATATACAACCTTGAGATCTATTTTCTTGTGGGCATTCAAAGAAACACAATAGATCATAGAAAGAAAAAAATTAATAATAATAACAATAAATATCGAGAACATGAGATGAAGAGTCCTTGAAAGAGAGTTCATAAGATGTGGGAACATTTTAATGATGGGGCAAGTGAAGTTGAATGAAGTTATTCCGTCTGCTTCAAGAGCCTGGTGGTTGAGGGGTAGTAACTGTTCCTGAACCTGGTGGTGTGGGACCTGAGGCTCCTGTACCTCCTTCCTGATGGCAGCAGTGAGAAGAGAGCCTGGCCTGGGTGGTGGGGCTTCCTGATGATGGATGCTGCTTTGCTGTGACAGTGTATCATGTAGATGTGCTCAACAGTGCGGAGGGCTTTACCCTGGTGAACTGAGCCTTAGTGCTACACTAACTGTTATACTACTGTCTGAACAATGATCTAATTCATAGCAGGTAATAAATCCCTAAATGGGTAGGAATATTTAATATAAAAATAATAATTCCTTGCACCATGCTTTTTTGAGTCAGGCAAGATTAAGTATTTAAGATCTGAACTGTAAATAATTAAGTCTACGGTATTCTAAAAAATTGAATTCTTTGCTGTGTTAGACATTCTTGTGCTTGTTTTCAAATCCCTCTCTGGCCTTGCACCTAATCTTCCTACCAGCTGACAAGCTCTCAGAATCTCTCCCCCAGTTTAATCCCTCCCCACCCCTCCTGGGCCCTGAGCTCTGAAACCTCCTCCCTCAATCTTGCCTTGTTGGTTGGCAGAAGTGGGACATGGAAAATGGGCCCTTCGGCCCACGATGTCTGCACTGAGCACAATGCAAAACTTTTCTGTCTGTTCCTCTGTTCCCCGCACATTCACGTGTCTGCTGCCATCGCCACCCCTGACAGCACATCTGATGAATGCTGTCTCACTATTCTGCTTTGTTTTGTCCTTACTGTATCCTCAGGATCAGAATCAGGGTACAGCAATCAGTATGCCATGAAAATTGTACATTTATTATCGAAGTATATAGCAGTATACAACCCTGCTTTGTGGCTGCAGTACACTGCAATGCATAAAAATAAACGATAATTTTTTATTTTTTTTATTTTAGATTATGAGAACATTCAGTCCTCGTTTATTGTCATTTAGAAATGCATGCATGCATTAAGAAATGATACAATGTTCCTCTGGAGTGATGTCACAGAAAAAGGACAAACCAAAGACTAACACTGACAGAACCACATAATTATAACATATAGTTTCAGCAGAGCAAAGCAATACCATAATTTGAAGAAGTACAGACCATGGGCACAGTAAAAAAAAGTCTCAAAGTCCTGAGTCCCCGATAGCAGGCGGCAAAAGGGAGAAACTCCCTGCCATAAACCTCCAGGCACCATCAACTTGCCTTGGAAGCAGCCGACCACAGCCGACACTGAGTCCGTCCATCCGAAAACTCCGAGCTTCCGACCAGTCCCTCTGATACAGCCTCCCGAGCACCTTCGACCTCTCCCCGGCCGCTGAAGCACGCAAAGCCGAGGATTTCGGGACCTTCTGCTCCGGAGATTCCGGTTACCACACACTAGCAGCGGCAGCAAAGTGGACATTTCAGAAGTTTTCCAGATGTTCCTCCATACTCTCACGTCCGTCTCCATCAAATCAGAATTGTGCACGATCCCCTACTTGACAAATAACAGATATTCATCATTGAAGTGGCTGCGCACGCTGCCGCTGGGCCGCCATCTTCTCCACCCTCCAGAGAGGTTTTACAAACTTATTTTACAATAAGAAATAAATTTTTTAAATAAGTAGTGCTAAAAGAGAGCAAAAAAAATTGAGGTCATGTTCATGGATTCAGTGTCCATTCAGAAATCGGATGGCGGAGGGGAAGAGGCTGTTCCTGAGTCTCTGAGTGTGCGTCTTCAGGCTCCTGTACCTCCTCCCTGATGGTAGCAATGGGAAGAGGGCATGTCCTGGGTGATGGGGGACCTTAACAATGAATGGCAGCTTCTGAGGAATTGCCTTTTGAAGGTGCCGTGGATGCTGGGGAGGCTCGTACCCATGATGGAGCTGACTGAGTTTACATCTACATGTTCTTCTTGGTTTTGTAAGTATTGCGGTGAAGTGCTGCCACAAAACCACACAGCTTATGACATATGTCAGTGATATTAAAGCTGTTTTCGATTCCAAGCACCCACGACTCTGTGTAACATCTTACCCCACACATCTCCTTTCGACTTTTCCCCTCTCACCTTAAACATATATCCAAAAGTATCTGAAACTTTGACCTTGGGGGGAGAAAACTGACTGTCTACTCTTATCTGTGGCTCTGACAACCTTATAAACCTCAATCAGATCTTCTCCTTAGCCTCCATCGCTCCAGAGAGACAACCCCAGTTTATCCAGCCTCTCGTTGCAGGTCATGCTCTCTAATGCAGGCAGCATCCTGGAGAACCTCATCTGCACCCTCTCCAAAGCCTCGACATCCTCCCTGTAACGGGCTGGCCAACAGTCAATGAACCATTTACATCCATCATGCCTTCTCATCATAAACCTCCAGTATTGGACATTTCAAAGTAAATTCGATTATCAATATACATATATCTCACATACACAACCCTGAGAATCATTTTCCTGCGGGCGTACTCAGCAAATCTATAGAATAGTAACTCTTACCAGAATCAATGAAAGATCAACCGGAGTGCAGAAGACAACAAACTGTGGAAATGCAAATATCAGTAAATAGCAATAAATAACAAGAACAGGAGATAATGAGATAAAGAGTCCTTAACATGAGATCACTGGCTGTGGGAACATCTTAATGGATGGGAAGTGAGTGTAGTTATCCCCTTTTGTTCAAGAGCCTGATGGTTGAGGGGTAGTGACTGTTCTTGAATCTGGTGGTGCGAGTCCTGAGGCTCCTGGACCTTCTACCTGATGGCAGCAGTGAGAAGAGAGCGTGTCCTGGGTGATGATGGATGCTGCTTTCCTGCAACAGCATTTCATGTCGACGTACTCAGCGGTTGGGAGGGCTTTCTTCCTGGGTAAAAGACTCTGACTATCTACTCTGTCTCTCTCTCTGCCTCTCATAAATTTATCAGTTCCCTCCTCAGCCCCTGCCATTCCAGACAAGACAAACCAAGTTTGTTCAGCCTCCATTTCTTTGCCTGGCAAAATACAGTTTCTCATCTGAGGTTGTTGTTTGGATTGGATTTAGGGAGCAGACAAGATGCTTCCTGACTGCAAGACAATGGCTCACTAATCCTGAAAGTACACAGCTGTGCGAGATTACCTGTCACTCTGGCTTCTCAGCAACCAGCGGAAAGGGAGAGTATCTGGAGATCTGGAGGCAAAGGCGAGAGTTCAGGCGGAGGAACGTGAGGGAGGGTTGATTAACCCATTCCTTAGGAGACAGGCAGGTGCAAAGGGACTTGAGAGGTCGTCATGCAGGATTCCCAAAGGTTAACTTGCAAGATGAATTGGCGGTGAAAAAGCAAATGCAATGTTAGCATTCATTTCGAGAGGAGCAGAATATTATCCCAGATGAAGGATCTCAGACTGAAGCATCGATTGCTTATTCATTTCCATAGATGCTGCTGAAGTTTTTCCTATGGCGTGTGTGCATGTATATGTGCAAATGCGTGCGTGTGTGTGTGTGTGTGTGTGTGTGTGTGTGTGTGTGTGTTACCCTGGATTTACAGTGTCTGCACAACCTCTCGTGTTAAGACTATAAAAGCAAGCCTGCAATGTTGAGGCTTTGTAAGACATTGGTTAGACCGCACTAGGAGTATTGTGAGCAGTTTTGGCCTCTTATCTAAGAAAGGATGTGCTGACATTGGAGAGGGTTCTGATGGGTTCACGAGAATGATTCCATGTATGAAACGGTTAATGTATGAGGAGCATTTGATGGCTCTGGGTCTGTACTCACTGGAGTTTAGAAGAATGAGGGAAGAATGAAAGGTCTTGATATAATGAAAGTAGAGAGGATGTTCCCTACAGTGGGGGAGTCTAGGACCAGAGGACACAGATAGAGTGGATGTGGAGAGGATGTTTCCTGTAGTGGGGGAGTCTAGGACCAGAGGGCACAGATAGAGTGGATGTGGAGAGGATGTTTCCTGTAGTGGGGGAGTCTGGGACCAGAGGACACAGGTAGAGTGGATGTGGAGAGGATGTTCCCTACAGTGGGGGAGTCTAGGACCAGAGGGCACAGATAGAGTGGATGTGGAGAGGATGTTTCCTGTAGTGGGGGAGTCTAGGACCAGAGGGCACAGATAGAGTGGATGTGGAGAGGATGTTTCCTGTAGTGGGGGAGTCTGGGACCAGAGGACACAGGTAGAGTGGATGTGGAGAGGATGTTCCCTACAGTGGGGGAGTCTAGGACCAGAGGGCACAGATAGAGTGGATGTGGAGAGGATGTTTCCTATAGTAGGGGAGTCTAGGACCAGAGGGCACAGATAGAGTGGATGTGGAGAGGATGTTTCCCATAGTGAGGCAGTCCAGGACCAGAGGACACAGATAGAGTGGATGTGGAGAGGATGTTTCCTATAGTGGGGGAGTCTAGGACCAGAGGGCACAGATAGAGTGGATGTGGAGAGGATGTTCCCTACAGTGGGGGAGTCTAGGACCAGAGGGCACAGATAGAGTGGATGTGGAGAGGATGTTTCCTGTAGTGGGGGAGTCTAGGACCAGAGGGCACAGATAGAGTGGATGTGGAGAGGATGTTTCCTGTAGTGGGGGAGTCTGGGACCAGAGGACACAGGTAGAGTGGATGTGGAGAGGATGTTCCCTACAGTGGGGGAGTCTAGGACCAGAGGGCACAGATAGAGTGGATGTGGAGACGATGTTTCCTATAGTAGGGGAGTCTAGGACCAGAGGGCACAGACAGAGTGGATGTGGAGAGGATGTTTCCCATAGTGAGGCAGTCCAGGACCAGAGGACACAGATAGAGTGGATGTGGAGAGGATGTTTCCTATAGTGGGGGAGTCTAGGACCAGAGGGCACAGATAGAGTGGATGTGGAGAGGATGTTTCCCATAGTGAGGGAGTCCAGGACCAGAGGACACAGATAGAGTGGATGTGGAGAGGATGTTTCCTATAGTGGGGGAGTCTAGGACCAGAGGGCACAGATAGAGTGGATGTGAAGAGGATGTTTCCCATAGTGAGGGAGTCCAGGACCAGAGGACACAGAAAGAGTGGATGTGGAGAGGATGTTCCCTACAGTGGGAGACTCTAGGACCAGAGGACACAGATAGAGTGGATGTGGAGAGGATGTTCCCTACAGTGGGGGAGTCTAGGACCAGAGGGCACAGATAGAGTGGATGTGGAGAGGATGTTTCCTGTAGTGGGGGAGTCTGGGACCAGAGGACACAGGTAGAGTGGATGTGGAGAGGATGTTCCCTACAGTGGGGGAGTCTAGGACCAGAGGGCACAGATAGAGTGGATGTGGAGAGGATGTTTCCTATAGTAGGGGAGTCTAGGACCAGAGGGCACAGATAGAGTGGATGTGGAGAGGATGTTTCCCATAGTGAGGCAGTCCAGGACCAGAGGACACAGATAGAGTGGATGTGGAGAGGATGTTTCCTATAGTGGGGGAGTCTAGGACCAGAGGGCACAGATAGAGTGGATGTGGAGAGGATGTTCCCTACAGTGGGGGAGTCTAGGACCAGAGGGCACAGATAGAGTGGATGTGGAGAGGATGTTTCCTGTAGTGGGGGAGTCTAGGACCAGAGGGCACAGATAGAGTGGATGTGGAGAGGATGTTTCCTGTAGTGGGGGAGTCTGGGACCAGAGGACACAGGTAGAGTGGATGTGGAGAGGATGTTCCCTACAGTGGGGGAGTCTAGGACCAGAGGGCACAGATAGAGTGGATGTGGAGACGATGTTTCCTATAGTAGGGGAGTCTAGGACCAGAGGGCACAGATAGAGTGGATGTGGAGAGGATGTTTCCCATAGTGAGGCAGTCCAGGACCAGAGGACACAGATAGAGTGGATGTGGAGAGGATGTTTCCTATAGTGGGGGAGTCTAGGACCAGAGGGCACAGATAGAGTGGATGTGGAGAGGATGTTTCCCATAGTGAGGGAGTCCAGGACCAGAGGACACAGATAGAGTGGATGTGGAGAGGATGTTTCCTATAGTGGGGGAGTCTAGGACCAGAGGGCACAGATAGAGTGGATGTGAAGAGGATGTTTCCCATAGTGAGGGAGTCCAGGACCAGAGGACACAGAAAGAGTGGATGTGGAGAGGATGTTCCCTACAGTGGGAGACTCTAGGACCAGAGGACACAGATAGAGTGGATGTGGAGAGGATGTTCCCTACAGTGGGGGAGTCTAGGACCAGAGGACACAGATAGAGTGGATGTGGAGAGGATGTTCCCTACAGTGGGGGACTCTAGGACCAGAGGACACAGATAGAGTGGATGTGGAGAGGATGTTTCCTATAGTGGGGGAGTCTAGAACCGGAGGACACAGATAGAGTGGATGTGGAGAGGATGTTTCCTATAGTGAGGGAGTCCAGGACTAGAGGACACAGATAGAGTGGACGTGGAGAGGATGTTTCCTATAGCGGGGGAGTCTAGGACCAGAGGACACAGATAGAGTGGATGTGGAGAGGATGTTTCCTATAGTGGGGGAGTCTAGGACCAGAGGACACGGATAGAGTGGATGTGGAGAGGATGTTTCCTGTAGTGGGGGTCTAGGACCAGAGGACACGGATAGAGTGGATGTGGAGGGGATGTTTCCTGTAGTGGGGGAGTCTAGGACCAGAGGACACGGATAGAGTGGATGTGGAGGGGATGTTTCCTGTAGTGGGGGGTCTAGGACCAGAGGACACGGATAGAGTGGATGTGGAGAGGATGTTTCCTGTAGTGGGGGAGTCTAGGACCAGAGGACACGGATAGAGTGGATGTGGAGGGGATGTTTCCTGTAGTGGGCGAGTCTTGGACCAGAGGACACAGATAGAGTGGATGTGGAGAGGATGTTTCCTATGGTGGGGAAGTCTAGGACCAGAGGACACGGATAGAGTGGATGTGGAGGGGATGTTTCCTGTAGCGGGGGAGTCTCGGACCAGAGGACACAGATAGAGTGGATGTGGAGAGGATGTTTCCTATGGTGGGGGAGTCTAGGACCAGAGGACACAGATAGAGTGGATGTGGAGAGGATGTTCCCTACAGTGGGGGACTCTAGGACCAGAGGACACAGATAGAGTGGATGTGGAGAGGATGTTCCCTACAGTGGGGGACTCTAGGACCAGAGGACACAGATAGAGTGGATGTGGAGAGGATGTTTCCTATAGTGGGGGAGTCTAGAACCGGAGGACACAGATAGAGTGGATGTGGAGAGGATGTTTCCTATAGTGAGAGAGTCCAGGACTAGAGGACACAGATAGAGTGGACGTGGAGAGGATGTTTCCTATAGCGGGGGAGTCTAGGACCAGAGGACACAGATAGAGTGGATGTGGAGAGGATGTTTCCTATAGTGGGGGAGTCTAGGACCAGAGGACACGGATAGAGTGGATGTGGAGAGGATGTTTCCTGTAGTGGGGGTCTAGGACCAGAGGACACGGATAGAGTGGATGTGGAGGGGATGTTTCCTGTAGTGGGGGAGTCTAGGACCAGAGGACACGGATAGAGTGGATGTGGAGGGGATGTTTCCTGTAGTGGGGGGTCTAGGACCAGAGGACACGGATAGAGTGGATGTGGAGAGGATGTTTCCTGTAGTGGGGGAGTCTAGGACCAGAGGACACGGATAGAGTGGATGTGGAGGGGATGTTTCCTGTAGTGGGCGAGTCTTGGACCAGAGGACACAGATAGAGTGGATGTGGAGAGGATGTTTCCTATGGTGGGGAAGTCTAGGACCAGAGGACACGGATAGAGTGGATGTGGAGGGGATGTTTCCTGTAGCGGGGGAGTCTCGGACCAGAGGACACAGATAGAGGGGATGTGGAGAGGATGTTTCCTATGGTGGGGGAGTCTAGGACCAGAGGACACAGATAGAGTGGATGTGGAGAGGATGTTCCCTACAGTGGGGGACTCTAGGACCAGAGGACACGGATAGAGTGGATGTGGAGGGGATGTTTCCTGTAGTGGGGGGTCTAGGACCAGAGGACACGGATAGAGTGGATGTGGAGGGGATGTTTCCTGTAGTGGGGGAGTCTAGGACCAGAGGACACGGATAGAGTGGATGTGGAGGGGATGTTTCCTGTAGTGGGGGAGTCTTGGACCAGAGGACACAGATAGAGTGGATGTGGAGAGGATGTTTCCTATGGTGGGGGAGTCTAGGACCAGAGGACACGGATAGAGTGGATGTGGAGGGGATGTTTCCTGTAGTGGGGGAGTCTCGGACCAGAGGACACAGATAGAGTGGATGTGGAGAGGATGTTTCCTATGGTGGGGGAGTCTAGGACCCGAGGACACAGATAGAGTGGATGTGGAGAGGATGTTCCCTACAGTGGGGGACTCTAGGACCAGAGGACACAGATAGAGTGGATGTGGAGAGGATGTTTCCTATAGTGGGGGAGTCTAGGACCAGAGGACACAGATAGAGTGGATGTGGAGAGGATGTTTCCTATAGTGGGGGAGTCTAGAACCAGAGGACACAGATAGAGTGGATGTGGAGAGGATGTTTCCTATAGTGAGGGAGTCCAGGACCAGAGGACACAGATAGAGTGGACGTGGAGAGGATGTTTTCTATAGCGGGGGAGTCTAGGACCAGAGGACACGGATAGAGTGGATGTGGAGAGGATGTTTCCTGTAGTGGGGGGTCTACGACCAGAGGACACGGATAGAGTGGATGTGGAGGGGATGTTTCCTGTAGTGGGGGAGTCTAGGACCAGAGGACACGGATAGAGTGGATGTGGAGGGGATGTTTCCTGTAGTGGGGGGTCTAGGACCAGAGGACACGGATAGAGTGGATGTGGAGGGGATGTTTCCTGTAGTGGGGGAGTCTAGGACCAGAGGACACGGATAGAGTGGATGTGGAGGGGATGTTTCCTGTAGTGGGCGAGTCTTGGACCAGAGGACACAGATAGAGTGGATGTGGAGAGGATGTTTCCTATGGTGGGGAAGTCTAGGACCAGAGGACACGGATAGAGTGGATGTGGAGGGGATGTTTCCTGTAGCGGGGGAGTCTCGGACCAGAGGACACAGATAGAGTGGATGTGGAGAGGATGTTTCCTATGGTGGGGGAGTCTAGGACCAGAGGACACAGATAGAGTGGATGTGGAGAGGATGTTCCCTACAGTGGGGGACTCTAGGACCAGAGGACACGGATAGAGTGGATGTGGAGGGAATGTTTCCTGTAGTGGGGGGTCTAGGACCAGAGGACACGGATAGAGTGGATGTGGAGGGGATGTTTCCTGTAGTGGGGGAGTCTAGGACCAGAGGACACGGATAGAGTGGATGTGGAGGGGATGTTTCCTGTAGTGGGGGAGTCTTGGACCAGAGGACACAGATAGAGTGGATGTGGAGAGGATGTTTCCTATGGTGGGGGAGTCTAGGACCAGAGGACACGGATAGAGTGGATGTGGAGGGGATGTTTCCTGTAGTGGGGGAGTCTCGGACCAGAGGACACAGATAGAGTGGATGTGGAGAGGATGTTTCCTATGGTGGGGGAGTCTAGGACCAGAGGACACAGATAGAGTGGATGTGGAGAGGATGTTCCCTACAGTGGGGGACTCTAGGACCAGAGGACACAGATAGAGTGGATGTGGAGAGGATGTTTCCTATAGTGGGGGAGTCTAGGACCAGAGGACACAGATAGAGTGGATGTGGAGAGGATGTTTCCTATAGTGGGGGAGTCTAGAACCAGAGGACACAGATAGAGTGGATGTGGAGAGGATGTTTCCTATAGTGAGGGAGTCCAGGACCAGAGGACACAGATAGAGTGGACGTGGAGAGGATGTTTCCTATAGCGGGGGAGTCTAGGACCAGAGGACACGGATAGAGTGGATGTGGAGAGGATGTTTCCTGTAGTGGGGGGTCTAGGACCAGAGGACACGGATAGAGTGGATGTGGAGGGGATGTTTCCTGTAGTGGGGGAGTCTAGGACCAGAGGACACGGATAGAGTGGATGTGGAGGGGATGTTTCCTGTAGTGGGGGGTCTAGGACCAGAGGACACGGATAGAGTGGATGTGGAGGGGATGTTTCCTGTAGTGGGGGAGTCTAGGACCAGAGGACACGGATAGAGTGGATGTGGAGGGGATGTTTCCTGTAGTGGGGGAGTCTTGGACCAGAGGACACAGATAGAGTGGATGTGGAGAGGATGTTTCCTATGGTGGGGGAGTCTAGGACCAGAGGACACGGATAGAGTGGATGTGGAGGGGATGTTTCCTGTAGTGGGGGAGTCTCGGACCAGAGGACACAGATAGAGTGGATGTGGAGAGGATGTTTCCTATGGTGGGGGAGTCTAGGACCAGAGGACACAGATAGAGTGGATGTGGAGAGGACGTTTCCTATAGTGGGGGAGTCTAGGACCAGAGGACACAGATAGAGTGGAAGTGGAGAGGATGTTTCCTATAGTGGGGGAGTCTAGGACCAGAGGACACAGATAGAGTGGATGTGGAGAGGATGTTTCCTATAGTGGGGGAGTCTGGGACCAGAGGGCACAGATAGAGTGGATGTGGAGAGGATGTTTCCTATAGTGGGGGAGTCTGGGACCAGAGGACACAGATAGAGTGGATGTGGAGAGGATGTTTCCTATGGTGGGGGAGTCTAGGACCAGAGGACACAGATAGAGTGGATGTGGAGAGGATGTTTCCTATAGTGGGGGAGTCTAGGACCAGAGGGCACGGATAGAGTGGATGTGGAGAGGATGTTTCCTGTAGTGGGGGAGTCTAGGACCAGAGGACACAGATCGAGTGGATGTGGAGAGGATGTTTCCTGTAGTAGGGGAGTCTAGGACCAGAGGACACAGAAAGAGTGGATGTGGAGAGGATGTTTCCTGTAGTGGGGGCAGTCTAGGACCAGAGGACACAGATAGAGTGGATGTGGAGAGGATGTTTCCTGTAGTGGGGGCAGTCTAGGACCAGAGGACACAGATAGAGTGGATGTGGAGAGGATGTTTCCTGTAGTGGGGGAGTCCAGGACCAGAGGACACAGATAGAGTGGATGTGGAGAGGATGTTTCCTATAGTGGGGGAGTCTAGGACCAGAGGGCACAGATAGAGTGGATGTGGAGAGGATGTTTCCTATAGTGGGGGAGTCTGGGACCAGAGGACACAGATAGAGTGGGTGTGGAGAGGATGTTTCCTATAGTGGGGGAGTCTGGGACCAGAGGACACAGATAGAGTGGATGTGGAGAGGATGTTTCCTATAGTGGGGGAGTCTCGGACCAGAGGACACAGATAGAGTGGATGTGGAGAGGATGTTTCCTATAGTGGGGGAGTCTCGGACCAGAGGACACAGATAGAGTGGATGTGGGGAGGATGTTTCCTATAGTGGGGGAGTCTAGGACCAGAGGACACGGATAGAGTGGATGTGGAGAGGATGTTTCCTATAGTGGGGGAGTCTCGGACCAGAGGACACAGATAGAGTGGATGTGGAGAGGATGTTTCCTATAGTGGGGGAGTCTCGGACCAGAGGACACAGATAGAGTGGATGTGGAGAGGATGTTTCCTATAGTGGAGGAGTCTAGGACCAGAGGACACAGATAGAGTGGATGTGGAGAGGATGTTTCCTATAGTGGGGGAGTCTCGGACCAGAGGACACAGATAGAGTGGATGTGGAGAGGATGTTTCCTATAGTGGGGGAGTCTAGGACCAGAGGACACAGATAGAGTGGATGTGGAGAGGATGTTTCCTATAGTGGGGGAGTCTAGGACCAGAGGACACAGATAGAGTGGATGTGGAGAGGATGTTTCCTATAGTGGGGGAGTCTAGGACCAGAGGACACAGATAGAGTGGATGTGGAGAGGATGTTTCCTATAGTGGGGGAGTCTAGGACCAGAGGACACAGATAGAGTGGATGTGGAGAGGATGTTTCCTATAGTGGGGGAGTCTAGGACCAGAGGACACAGATAGAGTGGATGTGGAGAGGATGTTTCCTATAGTGGGGGAGTCTAGGGCCGGAGGACACAGATAGAGTGGATGTGGAGAGGATGTTTCCTATAGTGGGAGAGTCTAGGACCAGAGGACACAGATAGAGTGGATGTGGAGAGGATGTTTCCTATAGTGGGGGAGTCTAGGACCACAGGACACAGATAGAGTGGATGTGGAGAGGATGTTTCCTATAGTGGGGGAGTCTAGGACCAGAGGGCACGGATAGAGTGGATGTGGAGAGGATGTTTCCTGTAGTGGGGGAGTCTAGGACCAGAGGACACAGATCGAGTGGGTGTGGAGAGGATGTTTCCTGTAGTAGGGGAGTCTAGGACCAGAGGACACAGAAAGAGTGGATGTGGAGAGGATGTTTCCTGTAGTGGGGGCAGTCTAGGACCAGAGGACACAGATAGAGTGGATGTGGAGAGGATGTTTCCTGTAGTGGGGGCAGTCTAGGACCAGAGGACACAGATAGAGTGGATGTGGAGAGGATGTTTCCTGTAGTGGGGGAGTCCAGGACCAGAGGACACAGATAGAGTGGATGTGGAGAGGATGTTTCCTATAGTGGGGGAGTCTAGGACCAGAGGGCACAGATAGAGTGGATGTGGAGAGGATGTTTCCTATAGTGGGGGAGTCTGGGACCAGAGGACACAGATAGAGTGGGTGTGGAGAGGATGTTTCCTATAGTGGGGGAGTCTGGGACCAGAGGACACAGATAGAGTGGATGTGGAGAGGATGTTTCCTATAGTGGGGGAGTCTCGGACCAGAGGACACAGATAGAGTGGATGTGGAGAGGATGTTTCCTATAGTGGGGGAGTCTCGGACCAGAGGACACAGATAGAGTGGATGTCGGGAGGATGTTTCCTATAGTGGGGGAGTCTAGGACCAGAGGACACGGATAGAGTGGATGTGGAGAGGATGTTTCCTATAGTGGGGGAGTCTCGGACCAGAGGACACAGATAGAGTGGATGTGGAGAGGATGTTTCCTATAGTGGGGGAGTCTCGGACCAGAGGACACAGATAGAGTGGATGTGGAGAGGATGTTTCCTATAGTGGGGGAGTCTAGGACCAGAGGACACAGATAGAGTGGATGTGGAGAGGATGTTTCCTATAGTGGGGGAGTCTCGGACCAGAGGACACAGATAGAGTGGATGTGGAGAGGATGTTTCCTATAGTGGGGGAGTCTAGGACCAGAGGACACAGATAGAGTGGATGTGGAGAGGATGTTTCCTATAGTGGGGGAGTCTAGGACCAGAGGACACAGATAGAGTGGATGTGGAGAGGATGTTTCCTATAGTGGGGGAGTCTAGGACCAGAGGACACAGATAGAGTGGATGTGGAGAGGATGTTTCCTATAGTGGGGGAGTCTAGGACCAGAGGACACAGATAGAGTGGATGTGGAGAGGATGTTTCCTATAGTGGGGGAGTCTAGGGCCGGAGGACACAGATAGAGTGGATGTGGAGAGGATGTTTCCTATAGTGGGGGAGTCTAGGACCAGAGGGCACAGACAGAGTGGATGTGGAGAGGATGTTTCCTATAGTGGGGGAGTCTAGGACCAGAGGACACAGATAGAGTGGATGTGGAGAGGATGTTTCCTGTAGTGGGGGAGTCTAGGACCAGAGGACACGGATAGAGTGGATGTGGAGAGGATGTTTCCTATAGTGGGGGAGTCTAGGACCAGAGGGCACAGACAGAGTGGACGAGGAGGGATGTTTCCTATAGTGGGGAGTCTAGGACCAGAGGACACGGATAGAGTGGATGTGGAGAGGATGTTTCCTATGGTGGGGGAGTCTAGGACCAGAGGACACAGATAGAGTGGGTGTGGAGAGGATGTTTCCTGTAGTGGGGAGTCTAGGACCAGAGGACACAGATAGAGTGGATGTGGAGAGAATGTTTCCTATGGTGGGGGAGTCTAGGACCAGAGGGCACAGATAGAGTGGATGTGGAGAGGATGTTTCCTGTAGTGGGGGAGTCTAGGACCAGAGGACACAGATAGAGTGGATGTGGAGAGAATGTTTCCTATGGTGGGGGAGTCTAGGACCAGAGGGCACAGATAGAGTGGATGTGGAGAGGATGTTTCCTGTAGTGAGGGAGTCTAGGACCAGAGGGCACAGATAGAGTGGATGTGGAGAGGATGTTTCCTGTAGTGGGGAGTCTAGGACCAGAGGACACAGATAGAGTGGATGTGGAGAGGATGTTTCCTATAGTGGGGGAGTCTAGGACCAGAGGACACAGATAGAGTGGATGTGGAGAGGATGTTTCCTGTAGTGGGGGAGTCTAGGACCAGAGGGCACAGATAGAGTGGATGTGGAGAGGATGTTTCCTGTAGTGAGGGAGTCTAGGACCAGAGGGCACAGATAGAATGGATGTGGAGAGGATGTTTCCTGTAGTGGGGAGTCTAGGACCAGAGGACACAGATAGAGTGGATGTGGAGAGGATGTTTCCTATGGTGGGGGAGTCTAGGACCAGAGGACACAGATAGAGTGGATGTGGAGAGGATGTTTCCTATAGTGGGGGAGTCTAGGACCAGAGGACACAGATAGAGTGGATGTGGAGAGGATGTTTCCTATAGTGGGGGAGTCTAGGGCCGGAGGACACAGATAGAGTGGATGTGGAGAGGATGTTTCCTATAGTGGGAGAGTCTAGGACCAGAGGACACAGATAGAGTGGATGTGGAGAGGATGTTTCCTATAGTGGAGGAGTCTAGGACCAGAGGACACAGATAGAGTGGATGTGGAGAGGATGTTTCCTATAGTGGGGGAGTCTAGGACCAGAGGACACAGATAGAGTGGATGTGGAGAGGATGTTTCCTATAGTGGAGGAGTCTAGGACCAGAGGACACAGATAGAGTGGATGTGGAGAGGATGTTTCCTATAGTGGGGGAGTCTGGGACCAGAGGGCACAGATAGAGTGGATGTGGAGAGGATGTTTCCTATAGTGGGGGAGTCTGGGACCAGAGGACACAGATAGAGTGGATGTGGAGAGGATGTTTCCTATGGTGGGGGAGTCTAGGACCAGAGGACACAGATAGAGTGGATGTGGAGAGGATGTTTCCTATAGTGGGGGAGTCTAGGACCAGAGGACATGGATAGAGTGGATGTGGAGAGGATGTTTCCTATAGTGGGGGAGTCTAGGACCAGAGGGCACGGATAGAGTGGATGTGGAGAGGATGTTTCCTGTAGTGGGGGAGTCTAGGACCAGAGGACACAGATCGAGTGGATGTGGAGAGGATGTTTCCTGTAGTAGGGGAGTCTAGGACCAGAGGACACAGAAAGAGTGGATGTGGAGAGGATGTTTCCTGTAGTGGGGGCAGTCTAGGACCAGAGGACACAGATAGAGTGGATGTGGAGAGGATGTTTCCTGTAGTGGGGGCAGTCTAGGACCAGAGGACACAGATAGAGTGGATGTGGAGAGGATGTTTCCTGTAGTGGGGGAGTCCAGGACCAGAGGACACAGATAGAGTGGATGTGGAGAGGATGTTTCCTATAGTGGGGGAGTCTAGGACCAGAGGGCACAGATAGAGTGGATGTGGAGAGGATGTTTCCTATAGTGGGGGAGTCTGGGACCATAGGACACAGATAGAATGGGTGTGGAGAGGATGTTTCCTATAGTGGGGGAGTCTGGGACCAGAGGACACAGATAGAGTGGATGTGGAGAGGATGTTTCCTATAGTGGGGGAGTCTCGGACCAGAGGACACAGATAGAGTGGATGTGGAGAGGATGTTTCCTATAGTGGGGGAGTCTCGGACCAGAGGACACAGATAGAGTGGATGTGGGGAGGATGTTTCCTATAGTGGGGGAGTCTAGGACCAGAGGACACGGATAGAGTGGATGTGGAGAGGATGTTTCCTATAGTGGGGGAGTCTCGGACCAGAGGACACAGATAGAGTGGATGTGGAGAGGATGTTTCCTATAGTGGGGGAGTCTCGGACCAGAGGACACAGATAGAGTGGATGTGGAGAGGATGTTTCCTATAGTGGGGGAGTCTAGGACCAGAGGACACAGATAGAGTGGATGTGGAGAGGATGTTTCCTATAGTGGGGGAGTCTCGGACCAGAGGACACAGATAGAGTGGATGTGGAGAGGATGTTTCCTATAGTGGGGGAGTCTAGGACCAGAGGACACAGATAGAGTGGATGTGGAGAGGATGTTTCCTATAGTGGGGGAGTCTAGGACCAGAGGACACAGATAGAGTGGATGTGGAGAGGATGTTTCCTATAGTGGGGGAGTCTAGGACCAGAGGACACAGATAGAGTGGATGTGGAGAGGATGTTTCCTATAGTGGGGGAGTCTAGGACCAGAGAACACAGATAGAGTGGATGTGGAGAGGATGTTTCCTATAGTGGGGGAGTCTAGGGCCGGAGGACACAGATAGAGTGGATGTGGAGAGGATGTTTCCTATAGTGGGGGAGTCTAGGACCAGAGGGCACAGACAGAGTGGATGTGGAGAGGATGTTTCCTATAGTGGGGGAGTCTAGGACCAGAGGACACAGATAGAGTGGATGTGGAGAGGATGCTTCCTGTAGTGGGTGAGTCTAGGACCAGAGGACACAGATAGAGTGGATGTGGAGAGGATGTTTCCTGTAGTGGAGGAGTCTAGGACCAGAGGACACAGATAGAGTGGATGTGGAGAGGATGTTTCCTATAGTGGAGGAGTCTAGGACCAGAGGACACGGATAGAGTCGATGTGGAGAGGATGTTTCCTATAGTGGGGGAGTCTAGGACCAGAGGACACAGATAGAGTGTATGTGGAGAGGATGTTTCCTATAGTGGGGGAGTCTAGGACCAGAGGACACAGATACAGTGGGTGTGGAGAGGATGTTTCCTGTAGTGGGGAGTCTAGGACCAGAGGACACAGATAGAGTGGATGTGGAGAGGATGTTTCCTATAGTGGGGGAGTCTAGGACCAGAGGACACAGATAGAGTGGATGTGGAGAGGATGTTTCCTATAGTGGGGGAGTCTAGGACCAGAGGGCACAGACAGAGTGGACGAGGAGGGATGTTTCCTATAGTGGGGAGTCTAGGACCAGAGGACACGGATGGAGTGGATGTGGAGAGGATGTTTCCTATGGTGGGG
The DNA here is from genome assembly GCF_030028105.1 of Mobula birostris. Taxonomy (NCBI): domain Eukaryota; kingdom Metazoa; phylum Chordata; class Chondrichthyes; order Myliobatiformes; family Myliobatidae; genus Mobula; species Mobula birostris. The sequence continues at coordinate 1,565,423 of NC_092397.1, read as the reverse complement.
GAGTCTAGGACCAGAGGACACAGATAGAGTGGGTGTGGAGAGGATGTTTCCTGTAGTGGGGAGTCTAGGACCAGAGGACACAGATAGAGTGGATGTGGAGAGAATGTTTCCTATGGTGGGGGAGTCTAGGACCAGAGGGCACAGATAGAGTGGATGTGGAGAGGATGTTTCCTGTAGTGGGGGAGTCTAGGACCAGAGGACACAGATAGAGTGGATGTGGAGAGAATGTTTCCTATGGTGGGGGAGTCTAGGACCAGAGGGCACAGATAGAGTGGATGTGGAGAGGATGTTTCCTGTAGTGGGGGAGTCTAGGACCAGAGGACACAGATAGAGTGGATGTGGAGAGAATGTTTCCTATGGTGGGGGAGTCTAGGACCAGAGGGCACAGATAGGGTGAATGTGGAGAGGATGTTTCCTGTAGTGGGGGAGTCTAGGACCAGAGGACACAGATAGAGTGGATGTGGAGAGAATGTTTCCTATGGTGAGGGAGTCTAGGACCAGAGGGCACAGATAGAGTGGATGTGGAGAGGATGTTTCCTGTAGTGGGAGGAGTCTCGGACCAGAGGGCACAGATAGAGTGGATGTGGAGAGGATGTTTCCTGTAGTGAGGGAGTCTAGGACCAGAGGGCACAGATAGAGTGGATGTGGAGAGGATGTTTCCTATGGTGGGGGAGTCTAGGACCAGAGGACACAGATAGAGTGGATGTGGAGAGGATGTTTCCTATAGCGGGGGAGTCTAGGACCAGAGGACACAGATAGAGTGGATGTGGAGAGGATGTTTCCTATGGTGGGGGAGTCTAGGACCAGAGGACACAGATAGAGTGGATGTGGAGAGGATGTTTCCTATAGCGGGGGAGTCTAGGACCAGAGGACACAGATAGAGTGGATGTGGAGAGGATGTTTCCTATAGTGGGGGAGTCTAGGACCAGAGGACACGGATAGAGTGGATGTGGAGAGGATGTTTCCTATAGTGGGGGAGTCTAGGACCAGAGGGCACAGACAGAGTGGACGAGGAGGGATGTTTCCTATAGTGGGGAGTCTAGGACCAGAGGACACGGATAGAGTGGATGTGGAGAGGATGTTTCCTATGGTGGGGGAGTCTAGGACCAGAGGACACAGATAGAGTGGGTGTGGAGAGGATGTTTCCTGTAGTGGGGAGTCTAGGACCAGAGGACACAGATAGAGTGGATGTGGAGAGAATGTTTCCTATGGTGGGGGAGTCTAGGACCAGAGGGCACAGATAGAGTGGATGTGGAGAGGATGTTTCCTGTAGTTGGGGAGTCTAGGACCAGAGGACACAGATAGAGTGGATGTGGAGAGAATGTTTCCTATGGTGGGGGAGTCTAGGACCAGAGGGCACAGATAGAGTGGATGTGGAGAGGATGTTTCCTGTAGTGGGGGAGTCTAGGACCAGAGGACACAGATAGAGTGGATGTGGAGAGTATGTTTCCTATGGTGGGGGAGTCTAGGACCAGAGGGCACAGATAGGGTGGATGTGGAGAGGATGTTTCCTGTAGTGGGGGAGTCTAGGACCAGAGGACACAGATAGAGTGGATGTGGAGAGAATGTTTCCTATGGTGAGGGAGTCTAGGACCAGAGGGCACAGATAGAGTGGATGTGGAGAGGATGTTTCCTGTAGTGGGAGGAGTCTCGGACCAGAGGGCACAGATAGAGTGGATGTGGAGAGGATGTTTCCTGTAGTGAGGGAGTCTAGGACCAGAGGGCACAGATAGAGTGGATGTGGAGAGGATGTTTCCTATGGTGGGGGAGTCTAGGACCAGAGGACACAGATAGAGTGGATGTGGAGAGGATGTTTCCTATAGCGGGGGAGTCTAGGACCAGAGGACACAGATAGAGTGGATGTGGAGAGGATGTTTCCTATAGTGGGGGAGTCTAGGACCAGAGGGCACAGCTAGAGTGGATGTGGAGAGGATGTTTCCTATAGTGAGGGAGTCTAGGACCAGAGGACACAGATAGAGTGGATGTGGAGAGGATGCTTCCTATAGTGGGGGAGTCCAGGAGCAGAGGACACAGATAGAGTGGATGTGGAGAGGATGTTTCCTATAGTGGGGGAGTCTAGAGCCAGAGGACACAGATAGAGTGGATGTGGAGAGGATGTTTCCTATGGTGGGGGAGTCTAGGACCAGAGGACACAGATAGAGTGGATGTGGAGAGGATGTTTCCTATAGCGGGGGAGTCTAGGACCAGAGGACACAGATAGAGTGGATGTGGAGAGGATGTTTCCTATGGTGGGGGAGTCTAGGACCAGAGGACACAGATAGAGTGGATGTGGAGAGGATGTTTCCTATAGTGGAGTAGTCTAGGACCAGAGGACACAGATAGAGTGGATGTGGAGAGGATGTTTCCTGTAGTGGGGGAGTCTAGGACCAGAGGACACAGATAGAGTGGATGTGGAGAGGATGTTTCCTATAGCGGGGGAGTCTAGGACCAGAGGACACAGATAGAGTGGAAGTGGAGAGGATGTTTCCTATAGTGGGGGAGTCTAGGACCAGAGGACACAGATAGAGTGGATGTGGAGAGGATGTTTCCTGTAGTGGGGGAGTCTAGGACCAGAGGACACAGATAGAGTGGATGTGGAGAGGATGTTTCCTATAGTGGGGGAGTCTAGGACCAGAGGACACAGATAGAGTGGATGTGGAGAGGATGTTTCCTATGGTGGGGGAGTCTAGGACCAGAGGACACAGATAGAGTGGATGTGGAGAGGATGTTTCCTATAGAGGGGGAGTCTAGGACCAGAGGACACAGATAGAGTGGATGTGGAGAGGATGTTTCCTGTAGTGGGGGAGTCTAGGACCAGAGGACACAGATAGAGTGGATGTGGAGAGGATGTTTCCTATAGTGGGGGAGTCTAGGACCAGAGGACACAGATAGAGTGGATGTGGAGAGGATGTTTCCTGTAGTGGGGGAGTCTAGGACCAGAGGACACAGATAGAGTGGATGTGGAGAGGATGTTTCCTATAGTGGGGGAGTCTAGGACCAGAGGACACAGATAGAGTGGATGTGGAGAGGATGTTTCCTATAGTGGGGGAGTCTAGGACCAGAGGACACAGATAGAGTGGATGTGGAGAGGATGTTTCCTATAGAGGGGGAGTCTAGGACCAGAGGACACAGATAGAGTGGATGTGGAGAGGATGTTTCCTGTAGTGGGGGAGTCTAGGACCAGAGGACACGGATAGAGTGGATGTGGAGAGGATGTTTCCTATAGTGGGGGAGTCTAGGACCAGAGGACACAGATAGAGTGGATGTGGAGAGGATGTTTCCTGTAGTGGGGGAGTCTAGGACCAGAGGACACAGATAGAGTGGATAGGGTAAAAGTCAGAAAAAGTTGAGGAAGGGAGTACAAACTTGAGGTGTTTTCTCTGGGCCATTGAAAATGTAGGGATACTTGGTTTATAAAATTCTGAGGAGCAGGCTCTATCCAAAACTTAAAAATTTTGGATTGGGTAAACAGTGTCTTTTCCCAGGGTTGAAATATCAAATACCAGTGGTCATGCATTTAAGGTGAGCAGGAGACAGGGTACATTTAAAGCAGATGCGTGGGCAGGTTATTTTACTGAGAGAGTGGTGGGTGTGTGGAATGAGCTGCCAGGGGTGGGGGTGGAGGCAGATATGATAGAGGTCTTTGAGAGTCTGTTAGACAGACACATGAATGTGCTGGCAATGATGGGAGATGGACCATGTGCAGGGAATGATGGGAGATGGACCATGTGCAGGGAATGATGGGATATGGTCCATGTGCTGGGAATGCAGGGAGATGGACCATGTGCAGGGAATGATGGGATATGGACCACGTGCTGGGAATGGAGGGAGATGGACCATGTGCAGGGAATGATGGGATATGGTCCATGTGCAGGGAATGATGGGAGATGGACCATGTGCAGGGAATGATGGGATATGGACCATGTGTAGGCAGAAGGGATTTAGTTTATTTCAGCATCGTGTTCAGCACAGACATGATGGGCCAAATGGCCTGTTACTGTGCTGTACTGTTCTATGTTGTATGTTAGAGCACAGAGCTTACAACGTAGAACAATACAGCGCAGTGCAAGCACTTCAACCGATGATGTTGTGCTGACCTTTAACCTACTCCAAGTTCAATCAGACCCTCCTGGTTAGCTCTCCATTTCTCTCTCACCCATGTGACTATCTGACAGTTTTGTAAATGTCTGTAATGTATCTACTCCTATTGAATTTATGCCCTTTTCTTTGTTTATCTATGCATAATTCATTTGTAGATTAAATTCTAATTTGCCTAGGTTATTGTGTGTTTTGTTTGGAGAAACGTTGTCTCGTTTGACGGTGTAAATATGTATAGTTAAATGACAACAGACTTGCCTTGACCTGACTTTGGACGGTACTAGGAAACTGGAGCATGCAGAGTCGCACCACGTGGTCACAGGAACACATGCAAACTCCTTACAGCCAGCGATGGTAACCGAACCTCGCACGCAGTTTCTGCAAAGCGTTCCGCTGGACTCCTCGTTTGAAGTTTGATAGTCTATGGCTTGCTTTTTGCTGTCTGTGCAAGTTGTTCTTATTTTGCATGTTGGGCGTTTGCGTTTCCTTGAACGGGGTCGAGGGCGTTGCTCTGTTTTGTGGCTGTCTGCGGGAAGGCGAATTTCAGAGTTGCATTCTATATCCGTACTTTGGTAATACAGCTACTTTGAAAGTACAGTAACTGCTCAGCTTCCTGCTGCGTCACTGAAGAGGGGGGAGCATTTGATATCAAGAGCAGTCCTATCAGCAGCTCTGCTCAGTGATTAACTGTTAAACCGCTGTGAGGAGTCTCGCCTGCCACCTCTTGGACAGGAGACATGAGGAGACAGCTCTGTAAGCTGGGCTAAATTCAAAGAGATATTGATCGGACAATCCTGTACAAACAAATTTATATGTGCTGTCGTTCACTTTGAACCCTTAGAAAGGACAGAAGAGATTAGCATCAAAACAGTGAAAGGTGCAAAGTGTTGAACGTGCAGAGACCTGCATGTGAATAAATAGCCAGAGTTAGATCTATTATCATGGATATGGGTTCTGTTTTGCAGCAGCAAGGCTTGAAGACATTGTGCTATCAGTTACAATAACTAATATCAAAAATATGAACATTCAGTGCAAAAGGAGAGCAAATATAGTGACATAATGTTCACGAGTTCATGGACCAGTCAGAAATCTGATGCAGGGAGGAAGAATGCTGCACAGGATCAAAATAAGCTGCAGAGAGTTGTAAACTCAGCCCCAGCATGGGCACTGGCCTCCCCAGCACCCAGAACATCTTCAAGAAGCAATGCATCAAAAAGGGGGCATCCACTATAAGGACCCCCATCACCCAGGACGTGCCCTCTTCTCATTCCACCATCAAGAAGCAGGTACAGGAGCCTGAAGACACACACTCAATGATTCAGGAACAGCTTCTTCCCCTCTGCCATCAGATTTCTGAATGGACATTGAACCCATGAACACTGCCTCACTACTTACTTAATTTGACATTTTAAATATAAATATATATATATATATATATATAGGCGCGTGGCCAAGTGGTTAAGGCATTTGTCTCGTGATCTGAAGGTCGCTAGTTCGAGCCTCAGCTGAGGCAGCGTGTTGTGTCCTTGAGCAAGGCACTTAACCACACATTGCTCTGCGACGACACTGGTGCCAAGCTGTATGGGTCCTAATGCCCTTCCCTTGGACAACATTGGTGTCGTGGAGAGGGGAGACTTGCAGCATGGGCAACTGCCGGTCTTCCTACAACCCTGCCCAGGCCTGCGCCCTGGAAACCTTCCAAGGCACAAATCTATGGTCTCACGAGACTAACAGATGCGTAATACATATATGTACTGATTCGGATTCTGGGAAGCTGTTCCTGAATCGTTGAGTGTGTGTCTTCAGGCTCCTGTACCTCCTCCCTGATGGTAGCAATGAGAAGAGGGCATGTCCTGGGTGATGGGACCTTAATGATGGAGACTACCTTTCTGAGGCATTCCCTGATGAGGATGTCCTCTGGTGGGGAGGTTAGTACCCATGATGGAACTGGCTGAGTTTACAAATCTCTGCAGCTTTTTCCGATCCTGTGCACTGGCCCCTCCATACCAGACAGTGATGCAGCCAGTCAGAATGCTCTTCACAGAATATCTATAGTAAACTGCTAGACTCTTTGGTGATACTCCTTATAATCATAAAAGTCCTCTGGGTGGGTTTCGGAAATGGTCGGAAGTCCAGGGTAACACCAGCGGGCACAATGGATGAGGTGTTGTGGGAAATGGTCGGAAGTCCGGGGTAACACCAGCGGGCACAATGGATGAGGTGTTGTGGGAAATGGTCGGAAGTCCGGGGTAACACCAGCGGGCACAATGGATGAGGTGTTGTGGGAAATGGTCGGAAGTCCGGGGTAACACCAGCGGGCACAATGGATGAGGTGTTGTGGGAAATGGTCGGAAGTCCGGGGTAACACCAGCGGGCACAATGGATGAGGTGCTGTGAGAGGACTGCAGCCAGTGTAGCTGGACCTCGTCGGGGTGAGGGAAGACGACTACGACCAGTGCGGTTTTGCTGAAAGGAGAAACGAAAACAAGAGAGGGGGAAGAGTAGGATGTGAGGATGATTAGAACTCAGACAGAGAAAGATGAGGAAGGAGGGAGAGAGAGGCAGTTGTGAGGGACAGGCACTTTGGAAGGGTGTGGAGGTCTGGGAGGGTGATATTGAACGGAGGAGTGGATGTTTGGATAAGGGCATTTGGGAAAGGAGGACTGTGTGAGGAGCTTTGGGAGGGAGAGGAGGTTTTGAAGAAGTCTGTGAGGAAGTGGAGGTTTGAGATATCGAGCAGAGGCGATCTGGGAAGGAGATAAAGTTTACGAGAGGAGAATTGGGAGGGAGTGGATGTTTGGGAGGGAGGAGGTTTAGGAGAGGAGGATTGGATGAGGAGGTTTGGGAGGGAGAGGATATTTAGGAGAGGAGGTTTTGAAGGGAGAGAAGATTTGTAAGGGAGAGGAGCCCTGGGAGGGAGAGATGATTTAGGAGAGTGGGTTTTGGAGGGAGAGGAGATTTGTGAAGGAGAGGATGTCTGGGAAGGTGACAATGTGGAACAGAGTAGATTTGGGAAGGATGTAAGTTTCAGGAGAGATTTGGGAGAGGAGGATTGTGTGAAGAGGTCTGGGAGGGAAAGGAGGTTTGGAAGGGAGCAGAGGTTTGAGAGGGGCAGGAGGTTTCAGAGAAAGATGAGATTTAAGAGGGAAATGAGATTTGAAAGGCAGAGGAGGTTTGGGAGGGAGAGGAGGGAGCAAGAGGTTTGAGGCAGAGGGGAGATCTGGGAGGGAGCGGTTTGAGTGAGTAATGAGGTTAGAGACGGACAGGAGATTTGGGAGGGAGAGGTTTGAGAGGGAGAGTATATTTGAGAGGGAGATGTGGTTTGAAAGGAAAATGGAATTTGAGAGGGAGGTGATGGTTGAGAGGAAAAGTAGGTTTGAGTGGTAGAGGAGGTGTGGGAGGGTTAGAAGGTTTGAGAGGGAAATGGGGTTTGAGAGGGAAATGTGATTTGCGGGGGAGATGAGGTTTGGGAGGGAGATGAAATTTGTGAGGGAGATGAGGTTTGAGAGGGAATTGGGGTTTGTGAGGGAGAGGAGGTTTGAGAAGGAGATGAGGTTTGTGAGGGAGAAGAGGTTTGAGAGGGAGACGATATTTGTGAGGGAGAGGAGGTTTGAAAGGGAGGTGTGGTTTGAGAGAGAAATGAGGTTAGAGAAGGAGTGGATTGTTGGGAAGGAGGATAGATGAATCGGTGTCAGGGAATAGACAGGTTGAGGGAGAGAGAAGTCCAGACAATACCTTCTTCTCCGTTGATTAATCTGTGCATCGTTTCAGAAGATGAGCTGATGGATGCCAGCGTGAGAGAAGGCCTTCCTTGCAAGTTACCCCAGAGATTGCGGGAAGCTCTAAACTTAATAAGGAGTCTAGGAAAGGATTTGCTCACAGACCAGAACCTTATGATTCACTCTATTCCCATACCAGGATGGCTGTGGACCGATTTAATCTTCAGGCTTTCGGAGTCAATATGTGCTGTGCCCAGTGACAAACTCTCCCGGCTCCAAGGGCAAGAGAGATGAATTACTAATCCATTTATAATTGTCGCATTACCACAGTGAGAATCTTTTGCCTGCGTGCGACCCAGACAGATCTTTCTGTGCATCAGCACATCGAGGTCGTACCGAGGAAAACAGAACACAGAACAGAGCAAACAACAGGAATTCTGCAGATGCTGGAAATTCAAGCAACACACATCGAAGTTGCTGGTGAATGCAGTAGGCCAGGTAGCATCTCTAGGAAGAGGTGCAGTCGACGTTTCAGGCCGAGACCCTTCGTCAGGACTAACTGAAGGAAGAGTGAGTAAGGGATTTGAAAGTGGGAGGGGAAGGGGAGATCTGAAATGATAGGAGAAGACAGGAGGGGGAGGGATGGAGCCAAGAGCTGGACAGGTGATAGGCAAAAGGGGATACGAGAGGATCATGGGACAGGAGGTCCGTCCGGGAAGAAAGACAAGGTGGGGGAGGGGGACCCAGAGGATGGGCAAGAGGTATATCCAGAGGGACTCTTCCTTCAGTTAGTCCTGATGAAGGGTCTCGGCCTGAAATGTCGACTGCACCTCTTCCTAGAGATGCTGCCTGGCCTGCTGCGTTCACCAGCAACTTTGATGTGTGTCACACAGAATAAAGTGTTACGATTACAGAGCGAGTGCAGCGCAGGCAGATATTAAGGTGCAAAGGTCACAATGCGGTAGATTGTAAGGTCAAGTGTCCATCCTTTAGCGTATGAGAGGACTGTTCCACGAGTCTGATACCAGCGGGCAGAAGCTGTCGTTGAGCCTGGTGGGACGTGCTTTCGGGCTTTTGCATCTTCTGTCCGATGGGAGAGGGGAGAATGTCCATAATTCATTCCCTCTCAGGTCATAAAGAAAGCTTCTGGCACGTTGGTCTTTATAAATCAAAGTACTGAGTACAGGAGATGGGATGCCATGTTGAAGTTGCATAAAACATTGGCAAGGCCTCATTTGGAGCACTGTGTGCAGCTTTGGTCACCTACCTACCGGAAAGATGTAAATAAGGTTGAAGAGTACAGAGGAAATTTACAAGGATGTTGTCAGGTCTGGAGGACCTGAGTCATGGGGAAAGGTTGAATAGGTTAGGACTGTGTTCTTTAAAAAGTAGAACATTGAGAGGAGATTTGATAGAGGTGTTCAAAATGATGAGGGGTATAGAGACGGTAAATGCAAGCAGGCTTTTTCCACTGAGGCTGGCTGGAGGTACAACCAGAGGTCATGGGTTAAGGGTGAAAGGTGAGGTTTAAGGGGAACTTGAGGGGAAATGTGTTCACACAGAGGGTCCTGAGATTGTGGAATGAGCTGCCAGTTTAGGTGGTGTATGTGAGCTCGATTCAAAGGCTCAAGGTTCACTTGTTATCAAAGCATGTATCCATATACAACTCTGAGATTCATCTTCTCCGGATAGCCACGAAGCAAAGGAAGAATATGAAAGTCGTTCAGAGTGAAAAGCATCAAACCCAACCCCCATACAAAAAAGAATGGCATTCCTATCATCAATTCCCCACTAAGCCCCCCTTCCCCACCCCCCCTGCACAGCAAAACAAAACGAAAAGGGCAATAAGAAAACACAGAATATAAAAACCATAAATCTGAAAAGTCCACAGACCAGAAACACAATAATTCTATCCATAAATACAGAACTACAATACCATCCCACGTTGTCACCAACTTTCATTGAAAGAAAGGAACACAACATGAGGCCGAGAGGCCGACCTGCCAGTCACAGTCAGCCTTACAGCGATAGCTGCTCACCGAAACCTCTCCGGCAGCGAACAAAAGGCGGGCAGGCAGTCGGAGCTGAGCTCTCGCATGTCTTCTGCCTCGTTGTCTTAATCTGTCTGGATGTTTTACTCAGCGATTAATGGATACTTTAAACGGTGAAAGTGGAATCGAACATCAGCTCGCTCCGCGTCTCGATTTCCTTGCATCGAGACCGTCCGAGTATGCGCTCGCTTGCCGGAACCTTCTTGGAGGCAGCAAGGCATTGGATCACTGAAACATTGTCCAAACTGTAGATCACAGGCCCTGACAGTTTCAGTGTTTAAGAGAAATTTGGATAGGTACATGGATAGTAGGAGTATGGAGGACTATGGACCCAGTGCAGGTCGATGGGAAGTAGGCATGGACTAGATGGGCCGAAGGGCCTGTTTCTGTGCTGTAATTTACCACGAGTATGACTCTAAGAGAGAATGTCCAGGGTGTGTGGGGTCTTTGATTTTGCCAGCTGCTTTCCTGAAGCAGCGAGAAGCGCAGACAGAGTCCGTGGATCGGATGCTGGTTTGTGTGATGTGCCCAGCAGTGTCCACACTTCCCTGCAGTCTCCAGTGCAGAGTTTCGGAGATTACACTGGAGGTGAGAGCGCGACGCAGGGTGTGGTGCCAGAGATGAGGAAAGTATCTGACTCTTAGAGAGTCAATGGGAGGAGTGGGGATTTCTGGAGAAAGAGGAACTCATCTGTGGCATCGTCAGGAGAGGCCAAGTTTGTTCATGAGCGGCTAAGCAAGTAGCCCCTGGTCTTCCTATCTCAAAGGACACTATCTCCTCCCAATTCAGTGAACGGAACTTGCTGTCAAATTTCATTAAACCGAACCCTGAAGACAACTTCCAGTAATTTGTATCTATTTTTAATCTCAGGATATATTTTATTCATACCAATAATTCTTAAATGGTAATATAGGGCAATCAGTGTCCTCAAAAGCCGATGGCACTGTGGTGCGGAGGGGAGGACTGCTGTCTTCCGGCCCCAGGGACCCGGGTTCAATTCTGACCCCTGACACTGTCTACGTGCAGTTTGCACAGCGCCCCTGTGATCCCAAACAGGCTCTGCAGAAGCTGAAAACCGAGAGAAATGTACACAAAGTGCCGGAGGAATTCAGTACGTCTTTATTCCCCTCTGTAGTCGCTGCCTGACCTACTGAGTCTTCCACCATCTTACGATCTTGAGACCAGAAGATACAGGAGCGGAATAGACTGTTTGACCCACTGGGTCCCCTCCACCATTTCACCATGGCTAATCCATTTTTCCCCTCCCACCTTCTCCCCGTGTTCCTTCATGACCCGTCTAATCAAGAACCTACCAACCTCTGCCGTCAATATACCCAATGACTTGGCCTCCACAGTTGCCTTTGGCAATAAATTCCACAGATTGATCACTCTCTGGCTAAAGAAATTACTCCTGGCCTCTATTTTAAACTGTATCCTCTGGTCCTAGACTCCCCCACTATAGGAAACATCCTGTCCACATCCACTCTATCTGTGCCCTCCGGTCCTAGACTCCCCCACTATAGGAAATATCCTCTCCACATCCACTCTATCTGTGTCCTCTGATCCTAGACTCCCCCACCATAGGAAACATCCTCTCCACATCCACTCTATCTGTGTCCTCTGATCCTAGACTCTCCCACTATAGGAAACATCCTCTCCACATCCACTCTATCTGTGTCCTCTGGTCCTAGACTCCCCCACTATAGGAGACATCCTCTCCACATCCACTCTATCTGTGTCCTCTGGTCCTAGACTCCCCCACTATAGGAAACATCCTCTCCACATCCACTCTATCTGTGTCCTCTGATCCTAGACTCCCCCACCATAGGAAGCATCCTCTCCACATCCACTCTATCTGTGTCCTCTGATCCTAGACTCCCCCACCATAGGAAGCATCCTCTCCACATCCACT